>NC_057805.1:34024320-34055298 GCF_018294505.1 Triticum aestivum
CCAGAGGCAGCATCGATCGGCTTCAGTTCGCAGCAGTAGCGAAGGAATCGCTCGATCGGGCTCAGTTAACAGCCATCGATCGATCGCTCGGGTTCAGTAACGCGTAGCCTGCAGTGCAATCGCTCGGGTTCAGTTAGAGCCCAACGCCTCGCTCGGGTTTAGTTAGAGCCAACGCCTCGCACACACGCGCGTACGTGTATGAGAGAAACGCGCATCGCTCGGCCCCCGACCTCCCACCGTAACCGGGAACTCCCCTAAATTTTCCTCGCCCTCGCTTCTACCACGGTTTTTTCGTCATGGACGGCCCAAAGAATGTCATGCAGCTGCGTCTCCGGCCCACCCAGGACGAAAAGCCCATTTTCTGTCATGATTTTTTGTCATAGAAGTAGGAGCCCACCACATCTATGATGATACCGGGTTTTGTCACAATTATTTTCATAGAAGTGTCATATGTATGACATAATTTTTTTCGTTCGGCCCAAAATGTCACGGATGTGTCTTTTTTTGTAGTATCTTGATCGGGAGGGGTGTGGCGTACCACAAAACGGACGAAACGGACCTCCTACGGTCGAAACGGGGGTCCTGTTGATCGGGAGGGGTGTGGCGTACCGCAAAACGGACGAAACGGACCACCTACGGTCGAAACGGGGGTCCTGTTCATCGAGAGGGGTGTGGCGTACCGCAAAACGGGACTCCACGGGATACTGTTCATCTTCAACGTCGACCTCCTCCAGCCTCCACGGGCTACCGTCGACCTCCTCCAGCCTCCACGGGCTCCTGTTCATCCAGCCTCCACCGCGCGCTACTCCACCGGCTACTGTTCAACCACCCTCCACGGGCACCCCTCCACCGTCTACTGTTCATCCAGCCCTCCACACCACGGGGTCCTGTTCAACGACCCCTCCACGGGCACCCCTCCACCGTCTACTGTTCATCCAGCCCTCCACACCACGGGGTCCTGTTCATCCAGAGGCAACGCCACCGCTCACTGTTCATCCAACCCCCCCCACAACGCTCACTATTCATCCAATCGATCGGCTTCAGTTAGCAGCAGTAGCGAAGGAATCGCTCGATCGGGTTCAGTTAACAGCCATCGATCGATCGCTCGGGTTCAGTAACGCGTAGCCTGCAGTGCAATCGCTCGGGTTCAGTTAGAGCCCAACGCCTCGCTCGGGTTCGGTTAGAGCCAACGCCTCGCACACACGCGCGTACGTGTACGAGAGAAACGCGCATCGCTCGGCCCGCGACCTCCCACCGTAACCGGGAACTCCCCGAAATTTTCCTCCCCCTCGTTTCTACCACGGTTTTTTCCGTCATGGACGGCCCAAAGAATGTCATGCTGCTGCGTCTCCGGCCCGCGCAGGACGAAAAGCCCATTTTCTGTCATGATTTTTTGTCATAGAATTAGGAGCCCACCACATCTATGATGATACCGGGTTTTGTCACAATTATCGTCATAGAAGTGTCATATGTATGACAGAAAAAAATTTCGTTCGGCCCAAAATGTCACGGATGTTTCTTTTTTTGTAGTGGTGGGAGGGAGCCCCAGGGCCTGAGGCCGGCGCTCCTGAGACTCTGGGGCATGTACAGCCCCAACTCATTAATACGTGAGATTGTCATGGGCGCCGATTCTTCACAGGCACCGGTCCTTCTTCGCAGGCTCTGGGCCTTTCTTCACAGGCTCTAGGCCTTGCTTCATAGGCTCTGGGCCTTGCTTTATGGGTAGAACTTCCTGAGGTGCTGGATGTTCCAGGCATTTTGGATAGGTGTCCCTTCTTGCGTCTCCAGGCGCATGGCGCCAAGCCTGGAGATGTGGACGACCCTGAACGGGACCTCCCACATGGGCGAAAGCTTGTGCAGCCCTTCCCTGGAGAGGACCCGCCTCAGGACCAGGTCACCCGTCTCGAGCGTCCTGGTGCGAATGTTGCGGCAATGGTAGCGCTACAGCGCTTGCTGATACCTTGCCGCCCTTAATGCAGCTTCGCAACGACGTTCCTCCCCCAGCACGAGATCCATCCCCCGCATGGCGTCCTGCTGCGTTTCATCAAACGCTAGAACCCGCGCGGAGCGATGCTTGACTTCGTGAGGGAGGACTGCTTCGGTTCCGTAGACGAGGAAGAATGGGGTCTCGCCCGTTGCCTTGGTGGCTATGGTGCGGATGGACCACAGCACGGACTGGAGCTCGTCGTGCCAGCCCCTGCCGCAGGCCTCCAGCTTCTTCCTGAAGGTTCTTGTCTTGAGGCCCCTCAGGACCTCGCGTTGGCGCGTTCGGCCTGACCATTGCTCCTGGAGTGGGCCACCGTAGCGTAGCAGATCTGCGTTCCAAGGTTAGCACAGTAGGTTTTGAAGAGGTTACTAGTAAACTGCGAGCCATTATCTATGATGATGTGGTTGGGGACCCCGAAGCGGCTCACAAGGCCCTTGATGAACTTGACAGCAAAGCCGGTTGGAAAGGTACGGATGGCTTCCACTTCCGCCCACTTGGTGAACTTGTCGATGGCGACGTAGAGATAGTGGTAGCCCCCTGGTGCTCGGGGGAACGGGCCTAGGATGTCCAGACCCCAGACCGCGAACGGCCATGTGAGCGGAATGGTTTGGAGGCCCTGAGCAGGCTGATGGATTTGCTTGGCGTGGAATTGGCAAGCTTCGCAGGACTTCACCAGCTCGGCTGCATTGTTGAGTGCTGTAGGCCAGTAGAATCCGCTGCGGAACACCTTGCTGACGAGGGTCCGTGACGATGAGTGGTGTCCACAGTCCCCGCCGTGTATGTCAATCAGCAACTCCCTTCCTTGATCACTGGATATGCAGCGCAGCGTGACATCGTTTGGTCGTTTCCTGTATAACTCGCCGTCTTGGATACAGTATGCTGTGGCTTGCCGTGCCACGCGCTCTGCGTCCTCTTCCTTCTCCGGCAGCGTCCCGTGCGTCAGGTACTCCTTGAACTCCTTGGTCCAGCATTCCTCCTGGGGCTCGAGTGCCAAGAGCAGCCGAGCTCCTGAGGTCGGGCCACAGGCCGGGGCTCCTCTGGCCGGAGGCTGTGGGAGCTCCTCCCGAGGCTGGGTCGTGCTCGAAAGAGGTGGCGTAGCTGATGGCTTGAAGAGCCGCTCCTCGAAGACACCGGGCTCTTGCGGTTGCCCCTTGGACGCTCTCTTGGCGATGTCGTCGGCTTCCGTGTTGGTGCCCCGGGGCACGTGCTGTAGCTCAAGGCCCAAGAACTCCTTCTCCATCTTGCGCACCTCCGCGAGGTAGGCCTCCATATGCTCGTCCTTTAGCTCGTACACCTTGTTGGAGAAGTTGACGAGGAGTTGCGAGTCGCCTTTGATGGTTAAGCGCTTCACCCCTAGAGCCGCCGTAGCCTTCAGGCCAGCTATGAGGCCTTCATATTCTGCGATATTGTTGGAGACCTTCTCGCCGTGCTGAAAACAGAGTTGCACGGCGTAGTAGAGCTTGTCCTGAGTGGGCGAGATGAGCACTGCTCCAGCCCCCGTGCCCTGGTGCGCGTAGGCGCCATTGAAATACATGACCCAGCCGTCTGGTGCCTCGCTTCCTGGGGAGGTGGACCGGTCTTCTCCTTGCTCAAGAGCTGGGGCGTTTGTCCATTCTGCTACAAAATCGGTGAGCGCGACTCCCTTGATGACCCTGATAGTGCTGAACTCCAGCTAGAATGCTTGCAACTCGATGTTCCACTTAGCAACCCTTCCAGCTGAGTTAGGGCTCCTGAGTACCCTCTCTAATGGGTAGGCTGAGACAACCTTGATGGGGTGGCCCTAGAAGTAGTGCCGCAGCTTGCGCGAGGCCACCAAGAGTGCGAGCAGGAGCTTTTGCAGCATGGGGTAGCGTGCCCTCGCGTCCCGCAATACGGTGCTGACGAAGTACACCGGAAGCTCGACGAGGGCTGGCACACTGTCGAGGCTCGGGTCCTGCGGAGATTGTGGCATATCCTGAGGTGGTGGGTTTCCTGAGACCTGACCGTCCTCAGGAGCTTCTGCGATGTTGCCCTGCTGAGCTTGGTCTTCCGCCGCCGATGGCCTTGCTGTGCCTTCCTGACCCCGCGCTGCATCAGCTCTGGCTTGGCGCGGCACACCCTTGTCTTGGCGCTCCTCCCGAACCGCCACCAGCGCTGCGCTGGCGGAGTTGGGTGTGGCGGCAAGGTAGAGCACCAGAGGCTCGAGAGGCCGCGGTGCCACCATCACCGGAGGGCTGGTGAGCTATTTCTTGAGGTATTGGAAGGCCCGGTCGGCCTCCGGGGTCCACTCAAACAGGCCCTTCTTCTTCATGAGCTTAAAGAAGGGTAAGGCGCGCTCGCCTAGCTTGGAGATGAAACGCCCTAACGCGGTCACCCGCCCCGCTAGCTTCTGCATCTCCTTGAGGGTCTATGGTGGGCTCATGTCTTCGATGGCCTTGATCTTCTCCGGGTTCGCCTCGATCCCTCTGTGGGATACGAGGAACCCTAGCAGCTTGCCGGAGGGGACGCCAAACACGCACTTCTCCGGGTTAAGCCTCAAGTTCACTTGGCGCAAGCTCTCGAAGGTCTCCTCCAAGTCTTGAATCAGCGTCCTCGCCTCACGAGATTTGACCAATATGTCATCAACGTAAGCCTCTGTGTTTCTGCCGAGCTGCCGCCCCAAAGCGATGTGCATCAACCGCTGAAAGGTTGCGCCCGCGTTGCGCAGCCCGAAGGGCATGCAGGTGTAGCAATACACCCCGCATGGTGTCAGGAAGGCTGTATTCTCCACATCCTCCACCGCCATCTTGATTTGGTGGTATCCTGAGAATGCATCCAGGAAACATAGCAAGTCGCATTCGGCGGTGGAGTCGACGATTTGATCAATGCATGGAGGTGGGAACGGATCTTGGGGGCAAGCCTTGTTAAGGTTGGTGAAGTCGACGCACATCTATTCCTTCCCGCCTTTCTTCGGTACCACGACGGGGTTCGCCAGCCATTCGGGGTATCGAACTTCTCGGATGGTACCTGCCGCCTCCAGCTTGCGTGTCTCTTGGACGGTGAAGGCCTGCTTCTCAGTGGACTGCCATCTTGCTCGCTGCTTCACGGGGCGTACGTTGGGGCATACCCTTAGATGATGTTGGATCACCTCTCTTGGGACCCCTACCAGCTGATTGGGCTCCCACGCAAATATCTCCTTGTTCGCGCGCAAAAACCTCACTAAAGCTTCTTCTTGTCCCGGGCCGAGGCCGGTTCCTATGGTGAAGGTGGCTCTTGAAGACCCATCCTCGTTGACCGTCACCTGCTTGGTCTCCGCCTTGTCTTGGGTGAACAACTGCTTCTTCTTGGTGGGCGCGGTCTCCTTGGTCTCGGGCGTACTAGCGCCGGCTGGCCGTGCTGCTGCCCCGATCTTGAAGGCAAGCCTGAGCGCCGTCACGGCCTCCTTGGTGTCTCCCTTGATGGTGAGGACGCCCTTGCTCCCTGGCATCTTCATGAGGTTGTAGGCCGGGTGAGTCGCCGCCATGAACTAAGCAAGAGGCGGGTACCCGAGGATGGCGTTGTACGGGAGACCGATGCGAGCGATGTCGAAGTCCACCAGCTCGGTGCGGTAGTTGTCGCGTGCGCCGAACATGACAGGGAGGCGGATCTGCCCCAGAGAGTGAGCGGCTCCACCGCCCACTCCCGAGAAGGGCTTGCTGAGGCTGAGCCGCTCAGGCGGCACGTGAAGAAGGTTGAAGGCTTCTATGGAGAGCAAGTTGAGGCCAGCGCCGCCATCGATGAGGGTCCTGGTAACAGCCACATTGCAGATGGTGGGCGTGCATAGCATCAGGAGTATTCCGGAGCCGGTGGTGGAGTCGGGGTGGTCTTCCGAGCCGAAGGTGAGGTCGGCCTCCGGCGCAGCCCAACCCGGCGGAGCCCCCGGGCGCTTGGAGGCTGCCCCAATCTGACGGAATAAAGGTTTGATGTGGCGATCTGAAAGCGGTGCTTGAGAGCCACCCAGCAGTGCCGCAACTGCGTGGTGCGCCGGCACCGCGTAGCGCGTGGTGAAGAGATTGCGGAGTTCCCCCCATGAGGCCACTGTGGATCCCGGAAGGTTGAGCAGCCAGGCGCGCGGCTCGCCGGCGAGGGCCATGGGGAACCAGTTGGCCATGATCTTGTCGTCGCCTCCGGGCTCGAGGACGGCCTCCTCGTACGCCAGCAGGAACGGCGCCAGGTCTGCCGCGCCGTCTTAACGCGGCGGCATCTCCGGCTTGAACTTGGTTGGCCACTGCACTCGCCAAAGGGCGGGGGCCAGGGCTCGGTACCCGGACTCCCCGCTGCCGACGTGGGTCGCGGAGGTGGATGGCGGGGCTCCCACCATGGGAGCGATGTGCGGCGGCACGGGGCGCAGGTTGGTGGAGAGGAGCTCCGGTGCACGCCTACCTGGCGCGCCAAATGTCGGATGTGGGGTTCCGGCAAACCCTTGAGGTTCGAACACTGGGGTGCGCGCGAAGTCTTTCCCTCCTACCGATCTACGCCCTAGCTCGCAAAGATCTCGCGGACAAACTTGATGAACTCGCAACACAGAGAGACACGAGGTTTATACTGGTTCGGCCACCGTTGTGGTGTAATACCCTACTCCAGTGTGGTGGTGGTGGATTGCCTCTTGGGCTGATGATGAACACTACAAAGGAAGAACAGCCTCCTGATGTTGAGGTGCTCTTGTGCTTGTTGAACTTGTGCGGGTGAGGATTCGATGCCTCCTACTGTGGTGGCTAGACCTATTTATAGAGGCCCTAGTCCTCTTCCCAAATATCGAGCGGGAAGGGAGCCAACAATGGCGGGCGAATTTGAAGGGGGACAACTAGTACAAGCTATCCTGACAAAAGCGGTCTTCGCGTGCGAAAAGCTCTGGTGGTGACGCCGTCTTGGGCTCCACGATGACCTCCGTCTTTCCGTCCTCCTAGTCTTGGTCTCGTTGCACCAATATAGCAACCTTTGCCTGATGCCTCGGTACTATTCACCTGCGCTGGCCTCCTTAGCAACAAAGAGGAAATAAGGACGCTGCGTGCACTGGCGCCCGCCTGGTGCCGTTCGTCGTGGCTCACGTCACGAGGGCCTCGTGAGGTTTTGCCCTGCCTTGATATCTCCGCTCCTCGCGAGCCTGCCTGGTTAAGCTACTCCAGAGGAGGTCTTGCGTCGTTCGACTCGCGAAGCTTGGACCCTCGCGAGGGTCTTGGATGCCTTGTTGATGAAGATGGGCCATACGGCCTGCTGGCTTAGCCATGCCGTGGGCCGCAGGCAGGCAAGTCCAGGGACCCCCGTTCCCAGAACACCGACAGGGCCCATTCGAGTGGACTCCGGAGGCTGACCAAGCGTTCCAAGACCTCAAGAGATACCTAACCAGCCCTCCAGTGATGGTAGCGCCTCGACCCCTCGAGCCCTTGGTGCTCTACCTGTCTGCCACACCCCACTCTGCTAGCGCAGCGCCGGTAGCCCTTAGAGAAGAGCGCCAGGTCAAAGGTCCGTCAAGTGGAACCACCGGGCCGGACGGAGCGGCGCGGCACCAAGGCGAAGATCCTGCAGTAGCGACTGCTTCGGCAGACCACCAAGCCCCTGAAGTCGAAGACCCCGAAGAGACACCTCAACCCCTGGAAGCTGAGGGCTCCGTCAGTTCTCCCGCCCTCGTCGAGCACCCGGTGTATTTCGTTAGCACAGTGATGCGGGATGCGAGGGCACGATACCCCATGCCTCAGAAGATCCTACTCGCGCTCCTGGTGGCCTCGCGCAAGCTGCACCACTACTTCCAGGGTCATCCCATCAAGGTCTTCTCGGCTTACCCACTGGAGAGAGTGCGCAGGAGCCCCAATGCTGCCGGACGAGTCGCTGAATGGAACATCGAGCTGCAAGCGTTTGACTTGGAGTTCAGCATGACTAGGGTCATCAAGGGGGCTACGCTCGCAGACTTTGTGGCGGAATGGACCGATGCCCCATAGCTCGAAGCAGGCGAGGACCAATCCCTATCTCTAGGAAGCGAAGCGCCGGATGGCTGGGTCATGTACTTCGACAGCACATTCTCAGGCCAGGGCGCGGGGGCTGGAGCGATGCTCATCTCACCCACCCAGGACAAGCTCTACTACGCCGTGCAGCTCTGCTTCTAGCAGGGCAAGATGGTCTCCAATAACATAGCAGAGTACGAGGGCCTCATAGCTGGCCTCAGGGCTGCGGTGGCCCTGGGAGTGAGGCGTCTCACCATTAAAGGCGACTCGCAGCTCCTAGTCAACTTCTCCAACAAGGTATATGAGCCAAAGGACGAGCACATGGAGGCATACCTCGCGGAGGTGCGCAAGATGGAGAAGTAGTTCTCGGGTCTGGAATTACAGCATGTGCCCCGTGGCACCAACAAGGAAGCCGACGACATCGCCAAAAGAGCATCCAAGCGGCTACCCCAAGAGCCTAGCGTCTTTGAGGAGCGGCTCTTCAAGCCATCAGCAACGCCGCCGCTCTCAAGAACAGCGCTGCCTCGTGAGGAGCTCCCTCAACCACCTGCCTCAGGAGCCCCGGCCTGCGGCCCGACCTCGGGAGCGCGGTTGCTCTTGGCGCTCGAACCTCAGGAGGGGTGCTGGATCAAGGAGTTCAAGGAATACCTGACGCAAGGGATGCTGCCAGAAGAGGAGGAGGACATGGAGCGTGTAGCCCGACAAGCCACGGCGTACTGCATCCGGGACGGTGAGTTATACAGGAAGCGGCCAAGTGACGTTTCCCTACGTTGCATCTCCATGGAGCAAGGAAGAGAGCTGCTGACCGACATACACGGCGGGGACTGCGGGCACCACTCGTCGTCGCAGACCCTCGTCGGCAAGGTGTTTCGCAGTGGCTTCTTTGGCCCACGGCACTCAATGACGCGACTGAGCTGGTGAGGTCCTGCGAGGCCTGCCAGTTCCACGCCAAGCAGATTCATCAGCCGACTCATGGCCTCCACACCATCCCACTCCCATGGCCGTTCGCGGTCTGGGGGCTGGACATCTTGGGCCCATTCCCTCGAGCGCCTGGGGGCTACCACTACCTCTATGTCGCCATCGACAAGTTCACCAAGTGGGCGGAGGTGGAGGCCGTCCGCACCATCCCAGCTGGCTCCGCGGTCAAGTTCATCAGGGGTCTCGTGAGCCATTTCGGGGTCCCCAACCGCATCATCACCGATAACGGTTCATAGTTCACTGGTAATCTCTTCAAGACATATTGTGCTAACCTTGGAACATAGATCTGCTACGATTCGGTGGCGCACCCCAGGAGCAATGGTCAGGCCGAACGCGCCAACGCAGAGGTCCTGAGGGGCCTCAAGACCAGGACCTTCAAGAAGAAGCTCGAGGCTTGCGGCAGGGGCTGGCACCACGAGCTCCAGTCCGTGTTGTGGTCTATCCGCACCACCGCCACCAAGCCAACGGGTGAGAACCCGTTCTTCCTCGTCTACGGAGCAGAAGCGGTTCTCCCTCACGAGGTCAAACATCACTCCACGCGGGTCCTAGCGTTCGATGAGGCGCAGTAGGACGCCATGTGGGGGATGGACCTCGTGCTGGGGGAGGAACGCCCCCATGAAGCCGCGCTACGAGCGGCAAGGTATCAGCAGGCGCAGCGGCGGTACCACTGCCGCAACATCCACTCCAGGATGCTCGAGGTGGGTGACCTCGTCCTAAGGCGGGTGCTCTCCAGGGAAGGGCTGCATAAGCTCTCACCCATGTGGGAGGGCCCGTTTCGGGTCGCCCACGTCTCCAGGCTTGGCGCCGCACGCCTGGAGACGCAGGACGGGATCCCCGTCCAGAACGCCTGGAACATCCAGCACCTCCGGAAGTTCTACCCATGAAGAAAGGCCCAGGGCCTGTGAACAAGGCCCAGTGCTTGTGAAGGTCTCCGCTCGTGACACTCTGACGTAATAATGAGTGGGGCTATACACGCCCCGGAGTCTCAGGAGAGCCGCCCTCGGGCCTCTGGGGCTCCCTCCCACGTCCTAGTGGCAGCACTTAGCTCCGCGCTGGTGAGAAGACTTGAAGACTAGACTAGGTGCCGGACGCGGCTTTTCATTTGCTTTCCGTAGTTGGCTCGCCCCTCTTTAATTGAAGTTTGCTTCTGGTGTTCTCGGCTGATTTGGTTCCGTTTCCTTCTGCCTCTGTTTCCGTCTTCAGTTTAGCCTGTACTCTCTCTCGCATTCCTCGCGAGGGGGCTGGACAGGTGCCTTCGTGAGCGTTTTGGACAGGTGCCTCCGTGAGCATTTTTTGCTTTTTCTGCTTTTCGTGAGGCACCCTCGTTCGAGCCCACAAGCTGGCACACCTCTCCTAATCCGTGCCCCACGGGTACTGCCATACAAAGCACTGGGTTAAGGCCACCGACGCCTGTGACCAAGGCTCGGGAAAATGTTAAGCCTCCTAACGAGTTTTTCTGCAGTTTCTAAGCGCCTACCAGGACAAGGGGGCCTCGACAGGCACCTGGGAGCGAGCACCTCGTGGAGAAGAGACTACTCCGAGCACGTCAAGCTAAGTTATCCTTACATAAAATGACGATGTTGTGACACAGCGCGGGGACGATGAACATAGCATAATAACTGGGAAATCATAGTTCGTTGCACGCCCCTCCGGTGCCCCATACTGGTTTCTTTCTTAATACAGGAAGGAAAGGAAGAACGAGATAAAAGCAGCGCATGCCCCTGTGGCGGACCATGAAGGTGGGCTCTTGGCGATGACCCAAGTTCAGCCAGACCCCTCCTTGCGCTTCACAGGGGCGCGACGACGGGATGACCCACTGCCACCTTCGAAGCGGGCACGGCGGCTGGTCATAACCACCGCTGCTGGAGCTGTCGCCAGGGGAAGAGCCGCGGTAGCTAGACGAGACGTGGCCGATGCCAAGGGCGGCTTCGCCCTCATCCTCGTCACGACCATCACCAAGGGGCAGCATCCGGCGCGGCGACCATCTTCCCCAAACACCCTCACGTAGAGGGTCGCATCGCCGTCGTACTTGAATGGAGGGTGCACTGACTGCCCAGGCCTCGCACGCGGGCAAACGTCTGCCAGCCGCAAGCCAGGGCTATGTTGCCTGCAACGAAGACCTCAACCGCGACCCAGGAAGCCCTGCTGCAGCAGCCGTCTGCCTGCAGCCAGAGCCCGCGTGGACCGACGACCGGGAGCTCGTCAGCGAAGAAGCGCGAGAGCTGAAGCCAGTTGCCGGCCGGGTTCTCCGACCACACGACGAACTCCGGCAGCACCTCCGCCGAGTGGAAGTGCGGCCGGGGAGGCCGCGCGACCACGGCGCGTCTTCCTTCATCAACGGGGCTGCCACGACCAGGGCGACTCCCACCACGCGAAGCGGCACCGCCGCGGCCGCGGGGGGCCACGGCGAGGGTTGCGGTGTGCTTGCGAGGACGGCCGCGTCCACGCTTGGGCGCCGGAGAGCCGGGCCCCTCGCGAGGGGCCTTCCCCTTCTCCGCAGCGGATAACCTTTTTGACGGCGCCATTGGTGTCGCTACTGGCAATGGAGCAAAGGGAGAGAAGCGAGTGGAATGGGAAGAGATGGGCGACGGGGGCTCTGCCCCCTCCTCATTTATAGCAAGGGAAGGCCAACTGGCGACCCCCACGATCACAGGTAACGATGATATTTCTTTGCATGCAGCAGGGACTCGTCAAATCGGGCAGTTGCCGAGGCAGCATGGGGAAGCAGAGACGCCCACGTCCAATCAACCGCCACGCGTCGACCAAGGCCGCAGGCCATTGGGGCCCGCGGCGCTCCGCAGTTGCCCTTTGGTTCGCCTCGAAGCCAAGCCCGAGCGCGCCTTGGGCCCGGGGGCTACTGTCAGCATTCTGGGAATGGGGGTCCACAGACTTGCCTTCCTACGGCCCACGACATGGCTCCACCGGCGGGCCCGTACGGCCCATCTTCACCAGCAAGCACTCAAGACCCTCGCGAGGGGCCAAGCCTCGCGAGGCGGACGACACAAGACCTCCTCAGGAGCGGCATCGCCAGGTTGGCTCGTGAGGGGCAGAGAGATCAAGGCAAGGCAAACCTCGCGAGGTTCTCATGACGTGAGCCATGATGACCAAGGCCAGGCGGGCGCCAGCGCGCACAGTGTCCTTGCTTCCTCTTTGGTGCTAAGGTGGCAAGCGCAGGCGAGGAGTTCCGAGGCATCAGGCAAAGGTTTCCATATCGGTGCAACGAGACCAAGACCAGCAGGACGGCAAGACGGAGGTCACCATGGAGCCCAAGACGGCGTCACCACCAGAGCCTTTGGCAGGCGAAGACTACTTTTCTCAGGATAAGCTGTACTAGCTGTCCCCTTTCAAATTGGCCATTGTTAGTTCCCTTCCCGTTCAATATTTGGGAAGAGGACTAGGGCCTTTATAAATAGGGTTAGCCACCACAGTAGAGGGCATCAGATTCTCACCTACCAGAACTCACTCGAGCGATCCTCACACCCACTAAGCACAAGAACACCACACCTTAGGAGGCTGTTCTTCCCCTTGTACTGTTCATCCCCAGCCCAAGAGGCAATCCACCACCACCACACTGGAGTAGGGTATTACACCACAACGATGGCCCGAACTAGTATAAATCTTGTGTCTCATGTGTTGAGGGTTCGTCGTGCTTAGCCTAGAGATTGAGAAGCGTGTGACGGCCTGATCGGTGAGGGGGAGATCTTCGCGCGCACCCCAGTGTTCAAACCTTAAATGTTTTGCCAGAACCCGAAATCCGACAATCACCAAAAAGGGGGAGATTGTAAGTGCATCTAGTGCCCCTTAGTGATTTTGGTGTATTGAAGACTTATAGGTTAAGGGACTAATGTGTTTGTGAGTGTACAGAGGTCTATAAGTCTATGAGGAGTTTGATATTTACAGAGAAAGTCGACCCTTAAAAATGAATGTCTTCAACTGAAGACTTTGGCTTTCTGAAGACTTTAAAAGTGAAGAAATTGGTGTGACCTTGAAGACTTGATATTCGTGCGAGGAGCATGAAGCGTGAAGACTTTTGTTTTCGTAGTTTCGTTTTCTCTTTCTTGAGTCATATGAAACACCGTACTGTTAAAGGGGGCCGAGGAAAAACTAAGGAAAAGTTTCCAAGTGATGCTCATCTCAAAATCCTACACTTACCAATCCCTTCGTGTGAAGCCATTGGAAATCTCATACAGTTCAGTCAATTTATTCAGTGACATAGACGAAGATCTTCTGGTCTCTGAGGAATTTGTTCTGACTGAGGAGTTAGGAATTCGCCAGTGCGGATTGCCTACAAGTGAGGAACATGATAGCCCTGAGGAATTTAAACCTCAAATTTTCGACCGTTGCTGTGCTATGCGCCAGCTGTCCCAAAATATCTACCCACCTAACGGTCATATCATTGAAGGGTATTTACATCTTATCATGTCGGGCTGCTCCCTAGGCTATAAATAGCCGCCCCCTACAACCACTAGCTGGTTGGCTGCTCTGAGAGAAACTAACACTTGTCATTGAGAGCATCCCATCCTCCGAGGACTTTGAGTGAAAATCATCATGTGAGGAAAACCCAAACCCAAACACCTACAAACCCAAAGTGATTGAGCATCACTGAAGAGATTGTTCATGTGGGGATCCGACGCCTGTTACCTTTGAAGACTGTGCATCTTCCTGACGGTTAGGCGTCATGGTCTAGAGCATCCAAGAGGAAATTGTGGATCGCCGAGTGACCGAGTTTGTGAAGGTTTGGAAGTCACCTGAAGACTTACCACGATTGATTGGGCGTGGTCTGTGTGACCTTAGCTCAAGGAGAATACGGTGAGGACTGTGTGTCCTCAGGTTTAACTACCTAGCCGCTCCAACCAGACGTACAACTGTCACAGCAGTTGGAACTGGTCTACTAAATCACTGTCTTCACCGAGCTAACTGGTTCTATTTCATCAACCCTTTCATTTCCTCATTACTATGTTGTGTACTTGATCGCTACTGTTTGAAGACTTTGACTGAAGACTTTCTCAATTTCCTCAGTTTAATTTCTTCAGTAAGTTTGTCTTCAGGCTGCTTATACTGTGTTTACGCTTTCTGTACTCTGTGCTTGTTTTCATTTCATCATGATGACTGTGCTTCTGTTCTGTTATGTTTGTATCTGAGTACTTATTCCGCTGCTAGTCATTCGTGACATAGGAATTTCCTCACCCTAAAATTCCTCAGTGACGAATTTGTAAAAATCGCCTATTCACCCCCCTCTAGTTGACTTAACGCACTTTCACCGGACTCGATCCTTCCTCGTGTGGCCACACATCCATCTCAACATACGCATCTCCGCCACACCTAATTGTTGAACATGTCACCTTTTAGTCGGCCAACACTCAGCACCATACAACATTGCGGGTCGAACCGCCGTCCTGCAGAACTTGCCTTTTAGCTTTTGTGGCACTCTCTTGTCACAAAGAATGCCAGAAGCTTGGCGCCATTTCATCCATCCGGCTTTGATTCGATGGTTCACATCTCCATCAATACCCCCATTCTCCTGCAGCATTGACCCCAAATACCGAAAGATGCCCTTCCGAGGTACCACCTAGCCATCAAGGCTAACCTGCTCCTCCTCACACCTAGTAGTACTGAAACCGCACATCATGTACTCGGTTTTAGTTCTACTAAGACTAAACCATTTCGATTCCAAGGTTTGTCTCCATAACTCTAACTTCCTATTTACCCCCGTCCGACTATCGTCAACTAGCACCACATCATTCGCAAAGAGCATACACCATGGGATATCTCCTTATATATCCCTTGTGACCTCATCCATCACCAATGCAAAAAGATAAGGGCTCAAAGCTAACCCCTGATGCAGTCCTATCTTAATCGGGAAGTCATCAGTGTCGACATCACTTGTTCGAACACTTGTCACAGAATTAGCGTACATGTCCTTGATGAGGGTAATGTACTTTGCTGGGACTTTGTGTTTCTCCAAGGACCACCACATGACATTCCGCGGTATCTTATCATAGGCCTTCTCCAAGTCAATGAACACCATATGCAAGTCCTTCTTTTGCTCCCTATATCTCTCCATAAGTTGTCGTACCAAGAAAATGGCTTCCATGGTCGACCTCCCAGGCATGAAACCAAATTGATTTTTGGTCACGCTTGTCCTTCTTCTTAAGCAGTGCTCAATGTCTCTCTCCCATAGCTTCATTATATGGCTCATCAGCTTAATTCCACAGTAATTAGTACAACTCTGAACATCCCCCTTGTTCTTGAAGATTGGTACTCATATACTCCGTCTCCATTCGTTTGGCATCTTGTTTGCCCGAAAAATGAGGTTGAAAAGCTTGGTTAGCCATACTATCGCTATGTCCCCGAGACCTTTCCACACCTCAATGGGGATACAATCAGGGCCCATCGCCTTGCCTCCTTTCATTTTTTTAATGCCTCCTTGACCTCAGACTCCTGGATTCGCCGCACAAAACCCATGTTGGTCTCATCAAAGGAGTCGTCTAGTTCAATGGTAGAACTCTCATTCTCCCCATTGAACAGCTTGTCGAAGTACTCCCGCCATCTATGCTTAATCTCCTCGTCCTTCACCAAGAGTTGGCCTGCTCCGTCCTTGATGCATTTGACATGGCCAATATCCCTCGTCTTCCTCTCTCGGATCTTGGCCATCTTATAGATGTCCCTTTCGCCTTCCTTCGTGCCTAACTGTTGGTAGAGGTCCTCACATGCCCGACCCCTTGCTTCACCAACAGCTCGCTTTGCGGCCTTCTTCGCCATCTTGTACTTCTCTATGTTGTCTGCACTCCTATCCAGGTATAGGCGTCTAAAGCAATCTTTCTTCTCTTTAATCGCCTTCTGGACATCATCATTCCACCACTAGGTATCCTTATCTTCGCTTCTCCTTCCCCTGGACACTCCAAACTCCTCCGAGGCCACCTTACGAATGCAAGTCTCCATCTTCATCCACACCTTGTCTGCATCCCCTCCTTCCTCCCAAGGGCCCTCCTTAATGACCCTCTGCTCGAACGCCTGAGCTACCTCCCCCTTGAGCTTCCACCACTTCATTCTAGCGACTTTGGCACGCTTATCCCACTGGACACGAATCCGAAGCGGAATTCAGCAACCACCAGCTTATGCTGCAGTATAACACTCTCTCCAGATATCACCTTACAGTTTAGGCGCGCACACCTATCTTCTCTTCTCGAGAGATGAAATCAATCTGGCTATAGTGTTGGCCACTGCTAAAAGTCACCAGATGTGATTCTCTCTTTCTAAAGATGGTGTTAGCTACAATCATGTTGTAGGCTAGAGCAAAGCTTAAGACATCTTCTCCTTCTTGATTCCTGATGCCATAGCCAAAGCCCCCATGCGCCCCTTCAAAACCTGTGTTAGATGTACCCACGTGGCCATTGAGGTCTCCTCCTATGAAGAGCTTCTCACCAGTCGGTACACTCCTAACCATGTCTTCCAGGCCTTCCCAGAACTCCCTCTTGGTGTTCTCATTGTGGCCTACTTGTGGGGCATACGCGCTGATAACAATGAGAACCAAGTCCTCAACTACCAGCTTGACCAGGATAATCCGGTCCCCACGTCTCTTGACGTCTACCACTCCATACTTGAGGCACTTGTTGATCCATATGCCTACGCCATTTCTGTTTGCAGCCGTCCCCGTGTACCACTGCTTGAAGCCGGTATCCTCCACCTCCTTCGCCTTCTGTCCTCTCCATTTGGTTTCTTGGACGCAAAGGATATCAACACCTCTCCTCACCACTGCATCAACTAGCTCCCGAAGCTTCCCTGTCAGAGACCCTACGTTCCAGCTACCTAAGCGAATCCTCCTACGCTCGGCTAGCTTCCTTAGCCTTCGCACTCGTCGAGTCAAACGCGAAGACCCTTGCTCATTTTCCACTACATCCGGGCGCCGATGTAGCACGCCACTAAGGATGCGACGACCCGATCCTCGCTCACTATCCACCGTATCCGGATCAAGATATGGTGCGCCACCTTGGGGGTGACGGCCCGACCCTTGCCAATTTTCTACCACACCCGGGTTCCGATGTAGTGCGTCGCTGAGAGGGTTACGCCCCAACGAAAATCTTTTGGGTTTCATCTCCATAAGAGTGGTTGAGTTTTTATGTTGGCTCGCCAAGCCTATCACAACCCTCCTCCTTTACCCGGGCTTGGGACCGGCTATGTTGAGACAACATAGGCGGAGTTGAATTTATTATTTGACAACATAAAGTAAATTCTTTTTTCATTTCGGGACAGGGCATCCCTAATACCTTTGCCTTACTCTCATGCAATGACAAGTGAATAAACACTCATCTTGAGAATAACACATCTAGCATGGAAAATATTAGCCACCCCTCACCGCTTCGCGAGCGGTACAAACACACAAAAGAGAAGTTTATTTTAAAAATTAGAGATGGCACATACAAATTTGCTTAGAACGGCAAAAGATTACCGCATATAGGTAGATATAGTGGACTCGTGTGGCAAAACTGATTTAAAGGATTTTGGATGCACAAGTAGTGATCATACTTAGTGCAAAATGAAGGCTAGCAAAAGATTGAGAAGCGACCAACCAAGAAACGAATAATCTCATAAGCGAGCATTAAGCATAATTAACACCGAATAATGCACCACAAGTAGGATATAATTTCATTGCATGACTATTGACTTTCATGCTTGCATAGGGAATCACAAACCTTAACACCAATATTTTACTAAAGCATAATTACTCATCAACATGACTCACATATCACATCATCATATCTCAAAACTATTACTAAGAATCAAATTTATTTTGTCCAATGATCTTCATGAAAGTTTTTATTATATCCTTCTTGGATGTCTATCACTTTGGAACTAATTTTCATGTATTGCTTTTGATAAGCTCATACAAATATAAGTGAAGATCATGAGCATAATATTTCTTTCTCCCAAATTAATTTAAGTGAAGCAAGAGAGAATTTCTTGAAAATTTTACTAACTCTCAAATAAATCTAAGTGAAGCAAGAGAGCATTTCTTAAAAAATACTAAAGCACACCGTGCTCAAAAAGATATAAGTGAAGCACTAGAGCAAATCCATAGCTCATAAAAATTTAAGTGACGCATAGAGAGCAATTTTAACAAGTCATGGCATAATTTTGGCTCTCTCAAATAGGTGTGTCCAGCAAGGAATCAAGACTTAAAATACAAAATAAAACAAGCAAAGACTCATATCATACAAGATGCTCCAAGCAAAACACATAGTATGTGACGAATAAAAATATAGATTCGAGTAAAATACTTAGAAGAAAGAGGGGATGCCACTCGGGGCATCCCCAAGCTTAGTTGCTTGCTCTCTTTGGATAATATCTTGGGATGCCGGGGCATCCCCAAGCTTAGGCTCTTCTTACTCCTTATTCCTTCATCCATCGTAAGATAACCCAAAACTTGAAAACTTCAATCACACAAAACTCTACAAAACCTTCGTGAGATCCGTTAGTATAAGAAAGCAAATCACTACTATAATTACTGTATCAGACCAATTCATATTTTATTCTTGCATTATATCTACTGTATTCCAACTTTTCTATGGCAAGAACTCATCAAAGATGTCGGATTTCGGGTTCCGGCAAAACCCTTGAGGTTCGAACACTGGGGTGCACACGAAGATCTCTCCCTCCCCCTAGCTCGCTCTCGCCACGATCGCCAGGCTTAGCGCAACGAACCCAGAGAACAAAGGGACACAAGATTTATACTGGTTCGGGCCACCAATGTGGTGTAATACCCTACCAGTGTGGTGTGGTGGATTGCCTCTTTGGCTGACTGTTGGGGATATTACTACTAGGTGTAAACCGGCCAAGGAAGCCGGGTTATCCCCATAATGGATTGTTATACTTAAAAGCCCATGAAGACAAGGAATAAAGCGGTTTGCTCAGAGACTCGAAGGCCCAAGGCCCAAAGGTAGATTAAGGCCTGTAGCTATAAACCGCCATGTAGTACATGACTTGTATTGTAAGGTATGACAAAGTAGAGACCGAGCCGGTATGTGTATAAAACGGCATCGAGACTCTGTAAGCCTGCGGGCGTCGACCTGTGTATATAAAGGCACGACCCGGCGGCGGTTCAAGGACAAGAAACAAGAACTCGAGATCTAGGTAAAGCGATTCCGCTCCTTGATCCTCGAGACCATAGGAATTCCACCACAACTGGACATGGGCTTTTACCTTCATCGCAAGGGGCCGAACCAGTCTAAACCCTCGTTTCCTTTGTCCGTTTTTAACCCCTTTAAGCTAACCTGTTGCGATGGCTCCACAACTAAGTCCTTTCACTATGACATCTGCCATGACAAACCCACGACAGTTGGCGCCCACCGTGGGGCTATCGCGCGATGGTTTCGAGTTCTTGAAGGGCAATTTTGAAGGGCTCAAGGGATACGCCGTGGGCCGGATGACCAAGAGTCGTCGCGGCAAGCTCTACATCGACGACGCAGGCTGGGGCCCCGAGGCCGGCTCAATCGAGTACGGGTACGGGTCCCCTTTGGAGGAATTCACGTCTTCATCGGCAAGATCGGCGAACCGGGCCCTGAGCCGGACATCTGCACCGACCTCATCGAGACGGCTCAGCGTGCAAGCCCTGCCCGGGTTCAGCCCGCCGTGAAGCGTGCATTCGTAGGCTTCATCAATGGTGCAGAACTTGAACCGGCGTCCAATGGCGAGACCGTCGTCTACTCAGATGACGAGTCGTCCACCGGGGAGACCGAGCCACTGTACCAACTGCAAGATGGCTAGGTTGGGGGCTATTCCGATGCCGACAGTATTCCGGACCCCTTTGAACCGTCGAACCGGGTTGCGATCTTCATGGCTGGAACTCAGCCCACGTTGCAATCTTCAACCGCAGCAGCAATAATTTCCGGATCGGCAGCCGGGGCGGGAGGCCCCGCGCGCCGGCCGGCCCAAATCCTGTCCGATTTATTCGACGCCTGGACGAACTTACTGAGCACACAAGTTACCGCCGACACCCAAGATCAGCATAATGCGGAGGTGGCTAAGCTGCAAGATCAGATAACTCAAGCTAAGGAGGACTTAGAGGCTGAAGAAACCAGGATGGCTGAGGAGCGGGCCGCTTTAGAGGCACAAGCACAACGGATTCAGGCAGAAAATTATCGACTCCTGTTGGATCAGAACGCTTCAAACGACGTGTTAAGGAGAAGGCATCGGTCACGACTACCACCGGTTTATGAGGCAATGAATCTCTTTGGCACGCCAGGAGCAGGAACCAGTAATCTGGCAGCGGTGAACCAGATTGAGACGCCGAGGACCGGAGCACCGGATCAGCCACGGGTGATGGATCCCCCTCGACGGACCCATAACCCACTGCAGTACGTACCGGCGCCGCCGGGTCACTTCTCCACCCCTTTGGATAATATGACCGCTGCCGCATCACGATTAGCCACTATTCTAATGGAGAATGAATCCCCAGCGGCGGTTGAGACGCGACGTGCTAGGGATCTTCTTCAGACGGCTATGGTGCAGCAGTAGGCTTATTCATACAGCCGAGACAGAATTCATTCAACCCCACGCCCGAGCCAGAGTTATAGCAGGCACATTGATGAACCGGCTGTGTCAAGCAGTGCGTGGAACCAAGACGCTCCTCGAGGACCTAATCCGGTGCGTGGTGGGGCAAATTCTCAGGATGTGGTGAACAACGGAGCACGTCGAGAAGCCGAGTTAGCAGCGCAGGACCGTCAACTCACTCCGGTTCGTCCGGTGGCTTCCGTAGAGCAAGGCCTTACTTTCAGCTCTTGGGGGATGCCCTGCCTCGTCCCGGCTTTGCGCAATGTACGGCTTCCCAAGGATTTCAAGGGCCCCCGTAAGGTGCCTAATTACACCACTGATGTGCCTCCCGAGACATGGATTGAGAGTTATGAGATGGCTATGGAGATGTTAGATGTGGATGAAGCGGCCTGCGCAAAATATTTCGCTATGATGTTAGATGGAACAGCTCGCACGTGGTTGAAAAGCTTACCAGTTAATTCCATTGGGACATGGGCTGAGTTAAAACCCCGGTTTATAGCAAACTTCAAAGACACGTGCAAGCAACCTATGTCAATTGTGGACTTAGCCGCCTGCGTCCAGGGAGAAGGCGAGTCAACAACCCATTGGGTGCACCGGGTTTCAGAGATCTTACATTCTTCGGATCGCAACAATGCCGACTCGGCGATTATAACATTGGAGGGGAATTGTCGGTTTCAGCCTTTAAAGTTGAAGTTGGGACGGCTCAAGCGTCACTGCAATGACATGGGAACACTATGGCTGCTCTGGTTAAGTATGCTGATTCTGATAGTACCAAGGACCCCGAGTCTGATGATGACAAACCGGGGAAGGGAAAGAAGAGCGGCAACGCCAGGGGGCTGCAGCATAACCCGACGGGCCACAATAATAATGGTAAGCGGAATGCAGATCATAATTCAGATTTTGTGGCTAACACCAATACACAGGGTAATGGTCAGCGTCGTAAAGGAAAGCCGCCCCCAGGAAGGGCAGAGCCCAGTCCTAATCCGGAGCGCCTGAATTACCTGTTGAACCAGCCCTGCCCGAAGCATGGAACGCATGACAAACTGGCCACGCACCTCTGGAAAGATTGTTATATCATGCGAGAATTCAAAAATTCAGATTTCTTCCGGAATGATCATGGACCATCCGGCGGTTCAGGATCCGGGTCCTATGGGCCGGGTTATGGAGGAGGCAACTCCGGTTCAGGATTCCAAGGCAATCAGGGTGGACATGGCAATCAAGGCAATCAGAGCAACCAGGGTGGTTATAACCAACAAGGACCGCAGGAGCAACAGTCAGGGTACCAAAGTCACCCAAAGCAGTTGAATAGTGGACAGTACAACGTTTTCACCACCAGCTTATGCAAACGCGATCAGAAGCTTCATAAATGAGCGGTGAACTCAGTTGAACCGGCAGTGCCTCGTTATTTCCGATGGTCTGAGCAGCCTATTGTCTGGAGCTAAGAGGATCACCCGCCCTGGGTTGATAATCCGGGTCATTTGGCGTTGGTGGTGGCGCCTCAGGTTGGAGGTTATAAGTTCACTAAGGTGCTCATGGACGGAGGCAGCAATATCAACATCTTATATTATGACACCTTCCGTCATATGGGGTTGACAGATAAGAATCTTGAACCGTCAAACACTGTTTTCCATGGTGTGGTGCCTGGCAAATCAGCTTATCCGGTTGGTAAAATAGCTCTGGAAGTCGCTTTTGGAGATGAGTATGACTCAAGATCAGAGACATTGACTTTCGAAGTGGTGAAAATCCAAAGCCCGTATCATGCCCTGTTTGGACGGCCGGCTTATGCTAAGTTCATGGCACGACCCTGTTATGTTTATCTGTAGCTCAAGATGCCGGGTCATAAAGGGACTATCACAGTTCATGGAAGACGCAAGATCGCTTTGGAGTGTGAGGAAGGTGATGCGGCCTATGCTGAGTCGGTTTGTGCAGCAGAGGAGTTGAAGTTCTATAAGGACAACGTTGATCCGGCGGACATGACTTTCTTTGAAGAAACCGACCACGGAGCATGATCCGGCCTTGAAGTTTAAATCGGCTGATGAGACTAAGATGGTTGATTTTGTGCCCGGCGATTCATCCAAACAGTTCATCATCAGTGCAAATCTGGATCCGAAATAGGAAAGCGCGCTCATCGAGTTCATCCGTGAGAATCGGGATATCTTTGCATGGAAGCCTTCTGACATGCCAGGTGTACCGAGGGAACTCCTGAGCACACCCTTAATATTGATCCCAAGTTTAAACCGGTCCGACAATTCCTTCACCGGTTCAATGAAGAGAGGCTCAAGGCTATTGGTGAGGAGGTAGCCCGGCTCTTGGCGGCAGGGTTCATTGTTGAAGTCTTTCATCCGGAGTGGTTGGCTAATCCGGTGCTGGTGCTTAAGAAGAATGGCACCTGGCGTATGTGTGTGGATTACACGGATTTGAACAAAGCGTGTCCGGCTGATCCTTTTGCCCTCCCCCGTATCGATCAAATCATTGATGCTATGGCGGGTTGTGAGCGTTTGAGTTTTCTGGATGCTTATTCAGGTTATCATCAGATTAAGATGGCAGTTAAGGACCAGGAGAAGACAACTTTTATAACTCCCTTTGGAGCCTTCTGCTATGTGTCTATGCCCTTTGGGCTCAAGAGTGCCCAGGCAACTTATCAGCGTTGTTTTCAGAATTGTCTTCATAACCAGATTGGGCGCAATGTTCATGCTTACGTGGATGATATTGTGGTAAAGTCCAGGAAGGAGGAAACATTAATAGATGACTTAAAGGAGACCTTTGATAACCTCCGAGTTTATAAGATGATGCTCAACCCGGCCAAGTGTGTTTTTGGTGTGCCAGCAGGCAAGCTTTTGGGTTTTCTGGTGTCTAACAGGGGCATTGAAGCTAATCCGGAGAGGATCAAGGCTATTACTTCACTGGCTAAACCAAAGTGCATCAATGATGTTCAGCGACTGGCAGGCCGGATTGCAGCATTGAGCCGGTTATAAGTCGTCTCGGGGAGAAGGCCATCCCTTTATATCAAAAGCTGAAGAAAACGGACGACTTTGTCTGGAGTGATGCGGCTAATGAAGCGTTTGAGGCTCTAAAGCGGCAGCTTGCCGAACCACATGTTCTTGCTGCTCCCATTGACAAGGAACCATTGCTGTTATATGTGGCTGCTAATGCTCGGGCTGTTAGCGTGGCTATTGTGGTGGAGCGCAAGGAGGCAGGAAAGGAGTATCTGGTTCAACGGCCGGTTTATTATATCAGTGAGGTGCTCATTCAGTCAAAACATAGATATCCACATTGGCAGAAGCTTGTATATGGGGTTTTTATGGCGAGCCGGAAGCTGAAGCAATACTTTAAGGGCCATCCCATTACTGTGGTCAGTTCTGCTCCTTTGGGAGATATCATCCAGAACAGAGAAGCGACTGGCCGGGTTGCTAAGTGGGCTATTGAGCTTGGGCCTCACGGATTAAAATATATGCCTCGCACGGCCATCAAGTCTCAAGCACTCGTGGATTTCATCAATGATTGGACAGAGTTGCAGGTGCCGGAGGATAGACTGGATAACACATACTGGACGATTCATTTCGATGGATCCAGGCAATTGGAGGGCTCGGGGGCTGGAGTGGTTCTTACTTCCCCTCGAGGTGAAATTTTTGTTATGTTCTCCTCTTGATGTTTCCTTGTACTAATATTGCAGCTGAGTACGAGGCCCTGCTCCATGGTCTTCGGATGGCTAAGGAGATGAATCTGAGCCGGGTTAAATGTTTTGGTGACTCGGACCTAGTGGCTCAACAAGTTTCTGGTACTTGGGATTCCAAGGACCCCCTCATGGCAGCGTATCGTCGAGAGGTGGATATTGTTGTAGGTCATTTCAAGGGTTATCAGGTTGATCATGTAGACCGGCAAAAGAATGAAGCGGCGGACGCTTTAAGCCGGTTGGGCTCCCATCGTAAACCGGTGCCGCCCAATGTTTTTCTTGATGTTTTGCATAACCCGTCGGTCAAGCCACCCACGGAGGAGGACTTAGCTATTCCTGATCCAGAGGCTCAGTTGGTGGCGGCGCTTCATGTCACCTCGGATTGGACGATCCCATATTTGGTGTATATGAAATGGGGTGAGTTACCAGAGGATGAAGTTCTGGCCAGGCAGATAATCCGGCGTTCCAAGTCCATGACTACTGTCAGTGGCGAGCTACATCATTGCAGTGTCTCAGGGGCTGTTCAACGTTGTGTTTCTCCTGAAGAAGGTCGTGAGATTTTACACGAAATTCACGAAGGTGATTGTGGTCGTCATGCCGGTTCAAAGTCCCTGGTGGCTAAGGCTTTTTGTCACGGTTTCTATTGGCTGACGGTTCATGCTGATGCTGAGGACTTGGTCAAAAGGTGCGATGGCTGTCAGAAGTTTGCACGCCGGGCTCACGTTCCGGCTCAGGAGCTGAGGATGATTCCAATTACCTGGCCGTTTGCAACCTGGGGGCTTGATATGGTTGGACCCTTTAAGAGGTCTAAGGATAAGAAGACCCACCTCTTGGTGGCAGTTGATAAATTTACCAAGTGGGTGGAGGCAGAGCCAGTTAGCAAATGTGATGCTGCCACGGCGGTTCAATTTACGAAGAAGGTGATATTCCATTTTGGTTTTCCACACAGCATTATAACAGACAATGGCACGAATCTTTCCAAGGGTGCTATGGAGTAGTTCTGTCAAAGAGAGCACATCCGTCTTGATGTGTCTTCAGTGGCCCACCCCAAGTCTAATGGTCAAGCGGAGAGAGCTAATCAGAAAATCTTGAAGGGGATCAAGCCCCGGCTTATGGTTCCTTTGCAGAGGACACCGGGTTGTTGGGTTGAAGAGCTGCCTTCCATTTTATGGAGCATTAACACCACCCCCAATAGATCTACGGGTTATACACCCTTCTTCATGGTTTATGGAGTGGAAGCTGTCCTTCCAAGTGATATTTGTCATGACTCACCACGAGTGACAGCTTATGTTGAAGCAGATAATGAAAGAGCACGCCAGGATGCGTTGGACCTGTTGGATGAGAAACGGGACGTAGCGGCGGCTCGCTCGGCGATTTATCAGCAAGACCTGCGGCGTTATCACAGTCGCCGGGTTAAAACCAGAACTTTTCAAGAAGGCGATCTAGTACTTCGGCTTATCCAAGTTCAGACCGATATGCACAAGTTATCCCCGCCTTGGGAAGGGCCCTTTGTGGTCAGCAAGAATCTGAACAACGGATCATATTACCTCATTGATGTTCGAGAGCATAAAGACTCACGCAAGTCAGAGGAGGAGACGATCCGTCCGTGGAACATAGCTCATCTACGGCCTTACTACACCTGAGCCATAGGCTCCTATCATGTACATATTTTGACGATGTATATATTATGATCAATATAATAAACCGGAGCCCCAGCTAAAGCGGGGTATCTGCTGTTCTTCTCATATCATGAGTGGTTACACGGAGGATTCTGTTTGTAAAGCGACATCTGGTTTACCCTTTGATTCAGCTTTACAGCTGTCTATCAATATAAGTCACTTGGGGGCTTGGTCGTATTTGAACCATAGCTACACCTCTTGGCTGGCTCAAGGCCACAAAAGAAAGTCACTTGGGAGCTTGGTTGTATTCGAACCATAGCTACACCTCTTGGCTGGCTCAAAAGCCACGACAGTAAGTCACTTGGGGGCTTGGTTGTGTTCAACCATAGCTACACCTTTTGGCTGGCACAATGCCATTACTTAGGGGCGAAAGAGTGTTGTCAAGAACAACTCAAACATAGGCACCCGTTGAGCACAGCTCAAAATGTTGCATGGGGATTCTTTGCTATCGCAATGAACAAAGAAATCTACACTTGCAATAGGCTATCAAGCCGTGGCTTGGAAGCCTGGTATATACACCTAAAACCCCGGGTTAACCTGCCTTCATTAAGTAAGTCACTCCGCCCAGGTAAGCCTGGTATGACCCGCCAACTTGACAAGTCAATCGCATATGAGCCTGAACTTGTCAATGATAGACCGGCGATTGGTTTAGGATTGAGGACCATCTTAAAAGGCTTTGTAAAACGGTTTAACTCAGTGGCCTGGCAGGCCATGAAAAGCCTCGCATTTGGGCCTGGCAGCCCTTGAAAAGCCTCGACTACAAGTTTTTTTCTCTGGTTTTTATTGGTCAGTTTTGTTTTTCTCCCTTGTTAAAGTTTTGAGCTAAACCGGCGTCCTATGGCCCGGCCTGATTATAAGTCATCCGTATAAACAGGTGTTTATTTAACCTGGCCTGGAGTTAACTATAAGTTTCCAGGATGATCATCCGGTGTTTATCATAACCCGGCATCACTTATTATATACCAGCATAACATGGTTTGAGTTATCAATACTCAATATTTGGGTCGTCACCCTTATTACAAGAATGTTGGTAAACCAACAAAGTGATTCAATATCACAGGTATGATATGTTTCATATTTCATTATTTAAAGCTATGGTTATCAACCTTGGCTATATATTGGGCATTATGACCCGTCCGGCGGTAAACTGCCAGGACAATTTTCACTTTGTTTTATGCAGAAACAGGGCTGTATAAAACCGATAAAGATCATAAGCAAATATAGCATGACGGATTAACAATATTGTGTGCGACAAGTATGCACGATGGCATATCAGATCAGCTGTTCAAGCTAGCCTATTACAAGGCGTTTCGACTGCCCATAAGAATGATTGTTTTTCACAAGGATGACAATAGGCACAAGTTAAACCGGCTTCCGGATTATGATTCTGCCTCAGGTTGATGTGAAGGTTGCGGATCTTCCTGCGCCGGTTCATCCTCCTTCTCTCCACCCAGTGGCTGGAAGTCAATAGTTGTCCAATCAATTCCTGATAAGGCTTGAAAGACAACTTCGTCGTGTATAAGATCAAACGGTTCAACATGAGGAGCGTAAGTGTGCTTACGGATCGGCGGGATCAGATTTTCCACGTCATAAGTTGGAGCACTTATTCGTTTGCCACTGGCGTCATATACATTCTGGTAAATTGACAAGTTAGTATCTTCAGCCAACTTGCTTGCCAGTGGTCGCATCTCTCTTGTGATAGCCCGGAGATCGTCATTGTTAAATTCTGAACCGTCCTCTTTTTGGCTTGGATAACCATTTCCAACATCTTCCGGATCAAGATCAGAGACCCAGGCCTTGGCGCGCGTCAGTGCAGTAAGGGCACCGGACCTAGCAGTGGATTTCTTCAATTCCACAATCCGGGCAGGCATCATAGACAATTTTTCCAGCGTTTCCTTGATTAGCGACGGGGGCGGATGGTTATTGGAAGCTGTGCAGATGGATCGTTGCGCGCCGGTATAAAGCTGCTCTACCAAAGTATAGACGTCCTTCAATTTTTTGCGCATATCTGCGCCAAGATGAGTAACACAGCTACCTGCAAAAGGATCATATTATTATTAAATCGGAAGTTTTTTATAACTGGTGTTGTTACATATTGATGAAGAGATTGTTACCAAAGATGGCAGAGGTCATGGCATCAATCTGCCGCTTCAGGCTGCTCAGCTCTTCTGTGGCTAGTTTAAGGGCGTTTTCCGCATCTTCTGCCCGCTTTAACAAGGTGGTTTTTTCAGTTTCCCAATCTGCCCGTTCGCCTTTGAAGAATTCCTTCAGCTGGTCCATGGTTGTTAAAGCGGTGGTCAGCTCGCTCTTAACTTTGCAAGTTTCGTCTTGCTGAGACTTGATGTTTCCTTGGAGATAAGTGATTTGGGAGTCTTTTTTGGACAACTCAGCCTGCGAAATACAGATAATAAGTTAGCATTACAACATTGAAGTCCCAACCAAATAACAAGTTATCTACTTGACACTTGGGGGCTAATGTGGATTGCTTCTTATCAGCTATTAATTTAAAGTCTCAAGCACATAACAAGTTATCTACTTGACACTCGGGGGCTAATGCGTATTCGTTCAGATTCAGATGGATTGTCATCATTATAAGTGTTAAGATTAATAGGATGTACCGGTCCATTCTAAAAAGATATAAGCCGGTTCATGGGGGCTACACCAGCAAAATGCAAATATCGATTCAAGACCTGGTTCAAACCAATGTTATGCACCGGCCCTTGGGGGCTACTAGAGTTGATACGTTAGACCAGTTCTAACAAAAGGACTATTGGAATATTTATGCAAAGGGAAAGTGACATTTACCTCATACCGCTCCTTCATCAGGCCTACTAAACCGGCTTCAAAGTCGCGGCTTGTATACAGGCAGTTTAAATAACCAGAATGAAGGTCTTCAGCGCTGAGGTTGGTATAATTGGATAACTCGGATTTCCATTTCCCTTTGTCCATAGCAGAAATTTCTTCTTTGGCGCTATGCATTGATAACGCAACAGGACGACCAGGGAAGCTGAAACCAAGGCCAGTTACGACAACATCGTCGCCCGTAGTTTTGGCAGGGCTTGGCGATTTATCGGATGCTTTAGCCGGACTCGGCAGATCAACAGTTGGACTTAGTGGATCAGCTGACTGGCCTGTTGGATTATTTTCTACCGGTTCAACAAGCGTGTCGGTTGCTTGAGGTTCCGGATTATCAATAACAGTGTTAGCCTCCGGGTCAATAGCCTCTGGGGTTTTCTCCGGCTCGGTAGCCGGTTCATGGTCGGTTGGCCTATTCAATTGTAGCGACCAGACCTCAAATGGTCTGTGCTGCTGTGCACCAGTGTCATCCCTGGATCAGTAATGCTGACACGCACAGTACAAATGGAGGATTTATAACAGAGTAGAAATCACACACTTATTACATCGAATATCTCCAAAGAGATTAAGTATGATAAACATGGCTTAAGGCCATCTAATACGATAACAACGGAAGACTTGGAAGATAAGTGAGTCCATCAACTCCAGCGGCATCACTGAGTATAAGACCACGACCTAAGGCACCTTACTCGTCGTCTGAAAAGTCTGCAACATGAAACGTTGCAGCCCGAAAATGGGTCAGCACATAGAATATGCTGGCAATGTAACACATAGAGAATAATGAACAATAATAATGCTATACTACATGCATATATGGCTGGTGGAAAGCTCTATGGTTACAATTTTGCGAAAAGCCAATTTTATCCTACTTCAATGGAATAAATTTTATTTAACTATCATGGTGGTTGTGAAACATTGAGATGGTTTACAGCATCTCAATCCCAATTAAATGTCATCAATAACCCAACAAAATTAATTAGAAGTAACATAGTGATGAGATTCACATGATAATCCAAGTACTAGATACTCAAGTTGTCCATAACCGGGGACACGGCTAACCATGATTAGTTTGTACACTCTGCAGAGGTTTGTGCACTTTTCCCCACAAGACTCGATCGCCTCCGTTGGATTACTCGCACTACATGGTGTTTGAGTAACGGATGACCGAGACACAGTCTTTCAGAAGTGTTTGCACCTTACGTATGGGTAGACAGTTACACCTACTTTCCCCTACGCCTGCTAGTCTACCACTGTAAGAGTTCACACAACTTAGTCAACTATGCTAGAGCCCATAATAGCTTGCGGCTGCACACGGAAGTTGCTAGCATGAATAATCTTATGATCCCTTTGAACCTGGGTGGCGGTCCAAAAGAAAAACAGGCAATCCTGGAATACCCAGGTACCTCAATCCACCCAGATGTGAGTTTAAGTTGCCACCTTAAGTAAACCATTAATTAACAAATCTCACATCTGTCATGAATTTCACTCAAACCCAATCCACGTCTACGAGCATAGCATGGCAATATAATAGCAACGTAGAAGTAACTCCCAAGGGTTTGATAATAAAACAGGTAATAGGTTCTACCTCAACTACTTCCCAATACCCACAATTTAGTTAGATCCTAATCATGCAAGTGTTTGAGGAAAACAGATCTAATGCAATAAAAACTGGGTACGGAAGGTATGATCAAAGTGTTACTTGCCTTGCTGATGATCCGCAAAACCTAGCGATTCGAAGTCACAAGCGGCACACTCCGGGTACTCTATCGCAAACAAACAAGCATACAATCAGTACTCATCTAATGCACAGGTAAAACTCGAATGAAAGATCCAACCAGAAATTTCAACTTAAGAACTCCGGTTTGCAAAAAGAATCAACTCGAAAGAAACAACGAAAGTCAAACTGCGAAAGAAAGAAGCTTCGTTTACTAATCTGGATCTAGGTCAAATTTTACTGTAGCAAAAACTTGTTTGAGTAGGTTAAACGGAAAGAGAATTTCGAGACGAAACTCTAGGCGCTTGAATCGCCTGATTCCGATAAACGAGCGAGAAGTTAAACAGAAACGAAGATTCGATCAGAAATCGAATCTGAGATAATCGCAGAAAAATTCCGACGAAAAAGAAAAACGGACGAACGGTTAAAGAACGGACGTTCGTTAACAGAGAAAAACCGACGAAAGCGTTCGTTAAAACGAACGGTTCGGTGAACGCTCGCAAAATAATAAAACCGAAAAAAACAGATCTAGGGTTTTTTTTAACAAAAACCGGCAACGACGAACGGGGCAGCGAGGCAGTACCTCGTCGGGGCAGTGCTCCGGC
>NC_057805.1:34055778-34063810 GCF_018294505.1 Triticum aestivum
GAGCGAGATGAGAGGCGAGAGAGAGGGGGGGTATATAAAGGGGGGGGCCGGAGGTGGCTTGGGGGAGGGGCAAGTGCGGCGGCGGGGCTTCCCGTGTCCATGGCGGACGCGGCGCGGAGGCGGCCGTGCGGGGAGAGGAGAGGGGCGCGGGATGGGCCGGCGGCCTGGCGGCTGGGCTTGGCCCGGCGGGCGCGCGCGTTTGTTTTTTAAACGTTCCGCGGAAAATAATTCATAGAAAAATAAACAAAAGTCAGAAAAAGATAAAATAAAATTTCCCCGTCCAGTTAGGAAATCTAGAATAGGGTGAACATTTTTTTTAAATCAAAACAAATATTTTGAAAACATGCAATATTTTTAATGCAATAAAAATTGCAAATAAAATCCAAATAAATTCCAATAAATGATTTTAACTTTTTTCCTCCAGTATTTCAATTGTTTTGGAGAAGTCATATTTTCTCCTCTCGTTTATTTTTAAAATGAAATATTTTTCCGGAGGGAAAATAGTTAAAACCAAAATCCTCGTTTTATAATTTGATGAAAATCAAATATGAAAATTCGAGAAAATCCCCAACTCTCTCCGAGGGTCCTTGAGTTGCTTAGGATTTATCGAGGATTTGTCAAAATGCAATAAAACATGATATGCAATGATGATCTATGTATAACATACCAAATTGAAAATTTGGGATGTTACAAACCTACCCCCCTTAAGATGAATCTCGCCCTCGAGATTCGGGTTGGCTAGAAAACAGGTGGGAGTGGTCCTTCCGTAGATCTTCCTCTCGCTCCCAGGTGGCTTCATCTTCCGTGTGGTGACTCCACTGGACTTCGCAAAACTTGATAACCTTGCTGCGGGTAACTCGGCTGGCATACTCAAGAATCTTAACTGGTTTCTCCTCATAGGTCAAATCACTTTCCAGCTGAATCGCTTCCAGCGGTACAGTATCTCTCAGTGGTATCTCAGCCATCTCTGCGTGGCACTTCTTCAACTGGGAAACGTGAAATACATCATGAACTCCAGACAATCCTTCAGGCAATTCCAGCTTGTAGGCAACCTCTCCCATACGTTCCAAAACTCTGTATGGTCCGATAAAACGGGGTGCTAACTTTCCCTTAACTCCAAAGCGTTTCACTCCTCGAAGTGGTGATACTCGAAGATAAACTCGGTCTCCGACTTTGTGAACTGTATCCTTTCGTTTAGAATTAGCATAACTCTTCTGCCTAGACTGGGCTACCTTGAGCCTGTCGCGAATCAACCTTACTTTCTGTTCAGACTCCTTAATCAAATCTGGTCCAAACAACTGACGGTCTCCAACTTCGTCCCATAACAATGGTGTTCTACACCTCCTTCCGTACAAGGCTTCGAAAGGGGCCATCTTCAAACTGGTCTGATAACTGTTGTTATAAGAAAACTCCGCATATGGCAAATTATCGTCCCAACTAGATCCATAATCTAGTGAACACGCTCTCAACATGTCCTCCAAAATCTGGTTGACTCTCTCGGTCTGTCCATCTGTCTGTGGGTGAAAGGCTGTACTAAATTCCAGTCTGGTTCCCAATGTTTCATGTAACTGCTTCCAAAACTTCGAGGTAAATTGGGTTCCTCTGTCTGATACAATGGTCCTCGGAACTCCATGCAAACATACGATCATGGTCATGTATATCTTTGCCAACTTAGCACTGGTGTAAGTGGTCTTCACTGGAATGAAATGAGCCACTTTCGTCAAACGGTCGACTACAACCCATATCGAGTCATAGCCTGAACGAGTCCTGGGTAATCCTGTGATAAAATCCATGCCTATTTTATCCCACTTCCATTCGGGTATCGGCAATGGTTGTAGCAATCCTGCTGGCTTCTGATGCTCTGCCTTCACTCTCTGACACACATCACAAACTGCTACATATTCTGCAATATCCTTCTTCATTCCGGTCCACCAGAAAGTATTCCTCATATCCAAATACATCTTGGTATTCCCTGGGTGAATCGAGTACGGTGAATCATGGGCTTCTTGCAAAATCAACTTCCTGATCTCTGGATCATTTGGCACATATACGCGGTCTTCAAACCATAAGGTATCGTGCTCATCCTCACAAAATCCCTTGGCTTTTCCTTTGCTCATCTTCTCCTTTATCTCTTCAATCTCCTTGTCTATCTTCTGAGCTTCTCTGATCCTTTCCATCAAGGTAGGCTGAATCTCCAATGTCGTTAAATAGCCTCTTGGGACTATCTCCAAACATAGCTCGCGAAGGTCCTCGGCTAACTCCTGAGGTAACTCTCCTGTCATGAGGGTGTTGACATGACTCTTGCGGCTCAACGCGTCTGCTACTATGTTAGCCTTTCCAGGGTGGTAATACAATCTCATATCATAATCTTTAATGAGCTCCAACCATCTCCTCTGTCTGAGATTTAACTCCTTCTGCGTGAAAATATACTTCAAACTCTTGTGATCCGTGTACACCTCAGAATGGTTTCCGATGAGAAAATGTCTCCATGTCTTTAATGCATGCACCACGGCTGCTAATTCCAAATCATGCGTAGCATAATTCTTCTCATGGGGTTTAAGTTGTCGTGAAGCATATGACACAACTCTTCCTTCCTGCATAATCACTGCTCCAAGTCCTCGACGAGAAGCGTCGCAATAAACTTCATAATCCTTGTGTTGATCTGGCAGAATCAACACTGGTGATGTAACCAATCGTTCCTTCAACTCTTGGAAACTAGCTTCACATTCCTCAGTCCAATTGAATTTGGTGTCCTTCTTCAATAGCTCAGTCATGGGCTTAGCAATCTTCGAGAAATTCTCGATGAATCTCCGGTAGTATCCTGCAAGTCCAAGAAAACTCCGGATTTCTCCAACTGTCGTGGGTGATTCCCAACTTGTCACTGTGTCAACCTTGGCAGGGTCTACTGCTATTCCTTCTCCAGAAATAACATGTCCAAGGAATCCAACTTCCTTCAGCCAAAATTCACACTTGCTGAACTTGGCATATAACTGATGTTCTCTGAGCTTCTCAAGTACCAATCGCAAATGCTCCTCATGCTCTTCCTCGTCCTTGGAAAAGATTAAAATATCATCAATGAACACCACAACGAATTTATCCAAAAACTCCATAAACACTTTGTTCATCAGGTTCATGAAATAGGCAGGTGCGTTAGTCAGACCAAATGACATAACGGTATACTAATACAATCCATATCTGGTGGTAAATGTCGTCTTGGGTATATCCTGCTCTCGAATCTTTAACTAATGGTATCCCGATCGTAGATCGATCTTGGAGAATACTTTAGCTCCTTGTAGGCGGTCAAACAAATCATTGATCATCGGCAGTGGGTACTTGTTTTTGATGGTTACTTCATTCAATCCACGGTAATCAACAACCATCCTTAGCGATCCATCTTTCTTCTCCACTAGAAGTACTGGTGATCCCCAAGGTGACGAACTTGGGCGAATATAGCCTTTATCCAGTAACTCCTTGATCTGCTTCTTAATTTCCTCCAAATCCTTTGCTGGCATCCTGTACGGTCTCTTAGATATTGGCCCTGTGCCTGGCAAAAGTTCAATCAAGAACTCAATGTCTCTATCTGGTGGCATGCCTGGCAACTCTTCTGGAAATACATCCGGATAATCCTTCACCACTGGTACTTCCTCCTGTACAACTCCTGATAAGGAATTTACTTGAGTCCTCTTCGGCATATGCCGGGATACATACTTGATCCTTTTCCCTTCCGGGGTGGTAAGCAAAATCGTCTTGCTGGCACAATCGATGTTTCCTCCATACAACGATAGCAAATCCAATCCCAAAATCACATCCAAACCTTGCGATTCCAAAACAATGAGGTCTGAGGGGAAAACATGCCTACCAATGGCCAATGGTATCTGAAAACATCCTTGGGTTGCCATATACTCTGCTCCTGGCGAGGTTACTAACATAGGGGTTTTGAGAACTTTGGTGGACATCTTAAACTTATTCACAAATCCCCTTGATATGTATGAATGCGATGCACCAGTATCGAAAAGAACGGTTGCAGTAAATGACTTAACCAAAAACTTACCTATTACTGCATCAGGCTGAGCTTCAACCTCCTCCACGCTCACGTGGTTCATGTGTCCTTTGTTGAACGGGTTCGGCTTCTTCCCAGAGCTTCCATTGCCATTTCCATTTTGGGCTTCAGGACATTCATTGGCATAATGTCCATTCTTCTGGCACTTAAAACAAGTGACTTGGCTCAGGTCCCTCTTGGCTGGGGTAGATGGGTTGGTGCGGTTCTGTCCGTTGCTTCCTCCATTCCCATTACCATTCTTGGAGCCATTATGGTTGTGCGAACTACCTCCTCCATGGGTATGCTGAAACTGTCCTCCCGGCTTCGGGGCAAAACGGGGCTTCTGCTGGGCTCCGGAATTATACTTCCCTTGTCCATACTTCCTCTTACGGTTTTCAATCTGCTGTTGCTTCCCTTCAATCATGAGAGCTCTATCTACCAACTCCTGGTAGTTGTTGAAGGTTGCTACTATCAACTGCATACTCAGTTCATCATTCATCCCTTCCAAAAATTTCTCCTGCTTGGCAGCATCTGTAGCAACGTCATCTGGTGCATAACGTGCTAACTTACTGAAATCCTCCACATACTGGCCTACGGTGCGTCCTCCTTGGCGTAGGTTGCAAAACTCACGCTTCTTCATAGCCATAGCTCCTGCTGAAACATGAGTTGTACGGAAAGCTTGCTGAAACTGGTCCCATGTGACAGTGTCAATAGGGTGCGTGGCTGTATAATTCTCCCACCATGATGCTGCAGGTCCATCAAGCTGATGTGCGGCAAAACGCACTCTTTCCGCATCTGTGCATCCTGCAGTGGTCAACTCCCTTCCAACTTTGCGGAGCCAATCATCTGCAACAATCGGCTCGGTGCTACTGGAAAACACCGGCGGGTTTAGCCTTAAGAAACGGGCTAAGTGATCAACAGGTGGTGGTGGCGGTGGGTTGTTGTTGTTGTTGTTGTTGTTGTTGCCTTGATTCTGCACTAACACTTGCATCAGGGCATTCTGTTACTGAATCAACTGGGTGATCTCTGGTGGGAAGACAAATCCGGTGTCGCGTCTCGGAGGCATCTGATAGGTTTAGAAAAGATGAGAGTTAAGAATAGAATGAGGTCTAGAGAGAAACACTACCCATATGCTCATGAGACAATACAATCAATATCACTCAATCAATTCAAACAAGGCAAAACAATCGATCTAACTAGCGTTACAAAGTGCTTGAACTATACTATTAAATGGGGGAAAACTACTACTGATATGGTGGTCTACTAGAAATTCTGATCCGTTGAAGACTCCATGATGTCTGCTCCAGCTTCGTCAACCCAGTCATCTTCACTTGGTTCCGAGTCGGTGTCGTCGATGATGATGTAGTTATCCGGACAAGTGCATTCGTCGGCTTCTGCTTTTGGCACTGGATTTCCCATGAATACTCCAATCTTCTTCTCCAGGTCGTCATTCTTCCCTACTAGTGCATTGATTTCCTCCAAATAATCCTCGCGTGTAGCCTTGAGTTCTTCTTGGAGCTCCTTGATCTTGGTTAATGCCTTCTTCAGTTCTTCCTTGTCCGTGCACATCTGGTTCTCCTGGCGACGAATATGTTGGTTCTGCTCTTGGATGAAAGCTGCAATTGATCCATCCTTCTTGGTCTTGATCATCTCCCATTGCGCGTCTCGGCGTCCACAAATCTGATAAATTGTATCCTTAAGCTCCTGGTGGTAGACTTCTCCAACGCGTCCCATGGCGAGGTGTGCGGCCATGCTCTTCCCTAAACTCCAGGTTGGTGCTTCGAAAACCAATCTTATGGGTTCAGTAACTGGCACAAACGTCCTTCCTGGAATGTGAACTTGAATCTTCCAGCTCTCCTCTTCAGGTAATGTGGCGTTGTAGGTTCCGGTGATGCTTGGTATTCCTATGTTCAAGTACTTGGTGACTTCCTTCAAGTGTCGACCAAAAGGCGTGTGTTCATCTGGTTGCATGAACTTGCTCCTTGCATCCGCCATTCCTAAAAGAGTAGAAAAAGGAGAGGGGTCAGAAATGAGAAGAGAGAAGCTTTCTAGGGCTTAAGCTTAGTGGCCGTGTCCTACAGTCAGCGTGTGCTCTGATACCAACTTTGTAGCGACCAGACCTCAAATGGTCTGTGCTGCTGTGCACCAGTGTCATCCCTGGATCAGTAATGCTGACACGCACAGTACAAATGGAGGATTTATAACAGAGTAGCAATGACACACTTATTACATCGAATATCTCCAAAGAGATTAAGTATGATAAACATGGCTTAAGGCCATCTAATACGATAACAGCGGAAGACTTGGAAGATAAGTGAGTCCATCAACTCCAGCGGCATCACTGAGTATAAGACCACGACCTAAGGCACCTTACTCGTCGTCTGAAAAGTCTGCAACATGAAATGTTGCAGCCCGAAAACGGGTCAGCACATAGAATATGCTGGCAATGTAACACATAGAGAATAATGAACAATAATAATGCTATACTACATGCATATATGGCTGGTGGAAAGCTCTATGGTTACAATTTTGCGAAAAGCCAATTTTATCCTACTTCAAAGGAATAAATTTTATTTAACTATCATGGTGGTTGTGAAACATTGAGATGGTTGACAGCATCTCAATCCCAATTAAATGTCATCAATAACCCAACAAAATTAATTAGAAGTAACATAGTGATGAGATTCACATGATAATCCAAATACTAGATACTCAAGTTGTCCATAACCGGGGACACGGCTAACCATGATTAGTTTGTACACTCTGCAGAGGTTTGTGCACTTTTCCCCACAAGACTCGATCGCCTCCGTTGGATTACTCGCACTACATGGTGTTTGAGTAACGGATGACCGAGACACAGTCTTTCAGAAGTGTTTGCACCTTACGTATGGGTAGACAGTTACACCTACTTTCCCCTACACCTGCTAGTCTACCACTGTAAGATTTCACACAACTTAGTCAACTATGCTAGAGCCCATAATAGCTTGCGGCTGCACACGGAAGTTTCTAGCATGAATAATCTTATGATCCCTTTGAACCTGGGTGGCGGTCCAAAAGAAAAACAGGCAATCCTGGAATACCCAGGTACCTCAATCCACCCAGATGTGAGTTTAAGTTGCCACCTTAAGTAAACCATTAATTAACAAATCTCACATCTGTCATGAATTTCACTCAAACCCAATCCACGTCTACGAGCATAGCATGGCAATATAATAGCAACGTAGAAGTAACTCCCAAGGGTTTGATAATAAAACAGGTAATAGGTTCTACCTCAACTACTTCCCAATACCCACAATTTAATTAGATCCTAATCATGCAAGTGTTTGAGGAAAACAGATCTAATGCAATAAAAACTGGGTATGGAAGGTATGATCAAAGTGTTACTTGCCTTGCTTATGATCCGCAAAACCTAGCGATTCGAAGTAACAAGCGGCACACTCCGGGTACTCTATCGCAAACAAACAAGCATACAATCAGTACTCATCTAATGCACAGGTAAAACTCGAATGAAAGATCCAACCAGAAAGTTCAACTTGAGAACTCCGGTTTGCAAAAAGAATCAAGTCGAAAGAAACAACGAAAGTCAAACTGCGAAAGAAAGAAGCTTCGTTTACTAATCTGGATCTATGTCAAATTTTACTGTAGCAAAACTTGTTTGAGTAGGTTAAACGGAAAGAGAATTTCGAGACGAAACTCTAGGCGCTTGAATCGCCTGATTCCGATAAACGAGCGAGAAGTTAAACAGAAACGAAGATTCGATCAGAAATCGAATCTGAGATAATCGCAGAAAAATCCGACGAAAAAGAAAAACAGACGAACGGTTAAAGAACGGACGTTCGTTAATAAAGAAAAACCGACGAACGTGTTCGTTAAAACGAACGGTTCGGTGAACACTCGCAAAATAATAAAACCGAATAAAAACCGCTCTAGGGTTTTTTCTTTAAAACGAAGGGTTTTTTTTAACAAAAACCGGCAACGACGAACGGGGCAGCG
>NC_057805.1:34064430-34199858 GCF_018294505.1 Triticum aestivum
GTGTCCATGGCGGACACGGAGCGGCGGCGGCCGTGCGGGGAGAGGAGAGGGGCGCGGGATGGGCCGGCGGCCTGGCGGCTGGGCTTCGCCAGGCGGGCGCGCGCGTTTTTTTTTAAAACGTTCTGCGGAAAATAATTCATAGAAAAATAAATAAAAGTCATACAAATATAAAATAAATTTTCCCCGTCTAGTTAGAAAATCTAGAATAGGGTGAACATTTTTTTAAATCAAAACAAATATTTTGAAAACATGCAATATTTTTAATGCAATAAAAATTGCAAATAAAATCCAAATAAATTCCAATAAATGATTTTAACCTTTTTCCTCCAGTATTTCAATTGTTTTGGAGAAGTCATATTTTCTCCTCTTGTTTATTTTTAAAATGAAATATTTTTCCGGAGGGAAAATAGTTAAAACCAAAATCCTCGTTTTATAATTTGATGAAAATCAAATATGAAAATTCGAGAAAATCCCCAACTCTCTCCGAGGGTCCTTGAGTTGCTTAGGATTTATTGAGGATTTGTCAAAATGCAATAAAACATGATATGCAATGATGATCTATGTATAACATACCAAATTGAAAATTTGGGATGTTAGATCAATCTAGCCTTCCTGCTTGGTCTGGCTTTAGCACTGAAAAAGAGCAGACACGAAGATCGATATGACAATATAATACAAGACCAAAAAGTTGAAAGTATGTTATCCTTACCTAGGGACAGTTTTCAGAGGAGGAAGTTGTTTCGCTGACAACTCACCGGACGATGAATGGGAAGTTCCCTGATAATTTGAGTCAGACGGATTAAGAGGATATCGGATGTAACCCGCCTTAGGGTAAAGGGTGTCAGGAGCATAAGCAACCTCTGGGCGGCGTTTGCCAACCGGCGAATTTGGTAAACTGGAGGAGGTCGGCACTTGGCCGCTATGTCGAGTTGTGCGGCGAGCTTCATGCTGCTGCATCTTTAAAAGAAAGTGCGGGTCCAAATAAGAAAGAGGGCATGAAAATTTTACTTTCCGAATGGCTCGACGGATTCTTGGTACTGGCACAGGATTAGAATCAGAAGAAAGAATAGTTACCTCATCAGCATGGCTGGCTTCCGCTTCATCCTGATAATGATCATTGTCAATAAGGTGTATAAAAAATGAACCGAGAGAGTCAAGTTCTACCTCTGAATCCGGAATATCCAGATCATCATCAATAATGGGCTCGGACGGTTCAACGTTCCTTCTTTTCATAGGCTTTTTTGAAGCCTTGGTCTTAAGCCGAGGATTCTTTACCGGTTTATCTTGTGATTTTTTCTTCCAGAATGGATCATCGGCCTGCATAGACAAATAGTAAGTCATCAAAGGAGAAATTTAACAAAGGATGGATAAAGGCAGAAATACGGTAGATTATACCTTTGGTGGTTTATTGGCAGCATAGAAAGGACTGAGCCCGATTTTGCTGCATACATCTATTGGTTGATTAAGCATCTTTTTAACAGCTTCGGTGACTTCATCATCAGTCAGCTGGATGTCATTATGGCGTTGCGTGTCTTTCGGATCCCCTGTGTATTCACACATTAAACCGGGTCGCCGGCTTAAAGGTAAAACGCTCCATGAAACCCAGCATCGAACAAAATCCACGTCTGTCAACCCATTTGCAACAAAGGCTCTGAGCTTTGCCAGTTGAGGGGCATATTTTTGCTCGCTCCTGGGCGGTTAACCGTTGAGGAAAGGGATGAGCTTGGGTAAGCCGGTGTGGACGGTAACCCGGCAAAGGATTTTCAATTGCTGGGGCTGTGTTGCGGCAGTAGAACCAAGTCTGATTCCAGTCCTTAGGATGACTATGAAGCTTGGCATGAGGGAAATCAACATCTCTCCTCTTCTGAATTGAAACCCCGCCTAGTTCAGTATTGGGGCCATCCATAAACTCAGTACGTCCGTTTATATAAAAGAAATCCCGGAACAGATCAACAGTAGGCTCCTCTTGTAGGCACACTTCACAGAATACTTGCCAGTCACAAATATTGGATATGGAGTTTGGACCGATATATTGGGGATGGATTTGAAAGTCGGCGAGCACGTCACGGAAATTTTTTGATCCGGGAGGAGTGAAGCCTCTGCTCAGGTGATCAGCAAATACAATAACTTCTCCGTCTTGGGGTTCAGGAGGAAATTCTGGACCGGGGACTCGCCAATGGATAGTGTCCTTATTTGCTAAAGCGCCCGTTGCAACACAACCAGCCAGCTGCGCTTCCGTAACCCGGGAAGGAACCCAATTACAGGAACAGAATTGTTTGGCCATTTCTGGTGACAAGCTGGAAAAAAGCATGGTATCCGGGTTAAAATTCATGGTTACAACTTACAAACAGGTGCAATGATGGAAGACGATGATATTTCAAGCATTTGGGTGTACTAAACCGGATTTCAGCATTTAAAGCAGGTTGGCAGTTTAACAGAGGGCTAATGGTATATGATGAGTTATCAAAGTTTAAAGGATAAACCACCCACAATGGTATAGAGGCTACAGATTTACAAAAAATTCTAAGTATGGCGCAAACAGATTTCATAGATCGGTGGTATAAATTTGGATCTGCCACAGTTCTAAAAAGAGGAAATAAATTTAACCTAAAATGGTGGCAGTGGAAGAACACGTTTGTTTGATTGGATCTCATGCAGTAAAAGGTGTTTTCTGAGGTTGGTAAAGGACGCTAGACTATCATCGCGTACTTCTACTATCAGTTGCAAATCAAGTTATGACATCTAAGAACAGAAAGAAGACGAACAGGGAAGAACACCGACAAACGGCGGAACCCTAACGCAAATCTGAGGTTGAGAAGGAAATGAACTCACCGGTGCTGCGGAACAGCGGAGGAGCACCGCGTTGCGCTGGTTTGATTAGGTTGATGCAGCGGCCTTGGTTGATGCAGATATGAAGGTCGACGGTGGCGGCAGAGCTCGGGTTCTGAGACGTCGCGAGGAAGAAGAAGGAGACAAAGAGAAAGGGGGAAAATGGAAAGGACCCTCGGCCGTATTTATAAAGACGAAAGGATAAGGGTCAAGCGCAAGAATCGAGGAGCCTAACAAATGGATATGTGACAGATTTGTCGCCTCGATTGTCGGAGGCTCATTAATGAAGGTGAGGAATATACCATTTAAAATAACAAATGACGTCATGGCGGTTTCTTATGATTCTGGATGATGACGTCATGGCGGTTTACAAGATTTATGCGAAGATATGGATGAAGGAATTTTCTCAAGGTTTTGGAGATTGACATGAACCAGTTCAAATCAATCTGGGGCCTAATGTTGGGGATGTTACTACTAGGTGTAAACCGGCCAAGGAAGCCGGGTTATCCCCATAATGGATTGTTTATACTTAAAAGCCCATGAAGACAAGGAATAAAGCAGTCTGCTACAGAGACTCGAAGGCCCAAGGCCCAAAGGTAGATTAAGGCTTGTAGCTATAAACCGCCATGTAGTACATGACTTGTATTGTAAGGTATGAAAAAGTAGAGACCGAGCCGGTATGTGTATAAACCGATATCGGGACTCTGTAAGCCGGCGGGCGTCGACCTGTGTATATAAAGGCACGACCCGACGGTGGTTCAAGGACAAGAAACAACAACTCGAGATCTAGGTAAAGCGATTCTGCTCCTTGATCCTCGAGACCACAGCAATTCCACCACAACTGGACGTAGGCTTTTACCTTCATCGCAAGGGGCCGAACCAGTCTAAACCCTCGTGTCCTTTGTCCGTTTTAACACCTTTAAGCTAACCCATTGCGATGGCTCCACGACTAAGTCCTTTCACTAGGACATCTGCCGTGACAAACCCACGACACTGAGGATGAACAGTTACAAGGGAAGAACAGCCTCCTGAGGAGAGGTGCTCTTGTGCTTGGGGAGCTGGTGTGGTATCTCTCCAGCTGATCTCCATCTCTCCCCTCTATGGTGGTGGCTAGTCCTATTTATAGAGGCCCTGGTCCTCTTCCCAAATATTGAGTGGGACGGGATCCCACAACGGCCAAATTCGAAGGGAGACAACTAGTACAAGTTATCCTGACTAAAGGTGGTCTTCGCCTGCCAAAGGCTTTGGTGGTGACACCGTCTTGGGCTCCACGGTGACCTCCGTCCCGCTGGTCTCGGTCTCATTGCACCGATATGGAAACCTTTGCCTGATGCTTCGGGACTCCTCGCCTGCACTTGCCTCTTTAGCACCAAAGAGGAAACGAGGACACTGCATGCGCTGGCGCCCGCCTGGTCATGGTCGTCATGGCTTGCGTCACGGGAACCTCGCGAGGTGCCCCTTGCCTTGATCTCTCCGCCCCTCGTGAGCCAGCCTGATGATGTCGCCCCCGAGGAGGTCTTGCCTCGTCCGCCTCGCGAGGCTCGGACCCTCGCGAGGGTCTTGAGTGTTTGCTGGTGAAGATGGGTCGTACAGGGCCGCTGGTGGAGCCACACCGTGGGCCGCAGGCAGGCAAGTCTGGGGACCCCCATTCCCAGAACACCGACAGTAGCCCCCGAGCCCAAGGCGCACTTGAACTTGGCTTCGAGGCGAAGCCAAGGGGCAAGTGCGGAGCGCCGCGGGCCCCCACAGCCTGCGGCCTTGGTCGACGCATGGCGATTGATTGGACGTGGGCGTCTCCGCTTCCCCACGCAGCCTCGGCAACTGCCCGACTTGACGAGTCCTTGCTGAATGCAGAGAAAAATCACTATTACTTGTGATCATGGGGATCGCCAGTTGGTCTTCTCCCGCTATAAATGAGGAGGGGGCGGAACCCCCGTGGCTCATCTCTTCCTGCTCTGCTCGCTCCTTCCCCCTTGCTCCATTGCTAGAACCGAGTCCCATGGCACCTGCGAAGAGGTTCTCGGCCGCAGAGAAGGGGAAGGCCCGCTAGGAAGGGCCCAGTTCGCCGCTGCCCAAGAGAGGGCGCGGCCGCCTACGCAAGCATGCCGCGTCCCCCGCCGCGGCCCCTCGTGGCTGCGGCGGCGCTTCTTGGCATGGTGGGAGTCGCCCAGGTCGTGGCAGCCCCGTCGATGAAGGGAGGCGCGCCATGGTTGTGCGGCCTCCCCGGCCGTGCTTCCACTCGGCGTAGGTGCTGCCGGAGTTCGTCATGTGGTCGGAGAACCCCGCCGGCACCTGGCTTCAGCTCCCACGCTTCTTCGCCGATGAGCTTCCGGCCATAGGTCCAGGCGGTCTCTGGCTGCAGGCGGACGGCTGCTGCAGCAAGTCTTCATGGGTCGCGGTCGAGGTCTCTATCGCGGGCAACACACCCCTGGCCTGCGGCTGGCAGACGTTCGCCCGCGCACATGGGCTGGGCCGGCGGTGCACCCTCCACTTCAAGTATGACGGCAACGCGACCCTCTACGTGACGGTGTTCAGGGAAGATGGTCGCCGCGTTGGGTGCTGCCCTGAGGACAACGATGGTGGTGAGGTGCTCGGCCTTGGCGACGACCGCGACGAGGGTGAAGGCGGGCTTGTCCTTGGCGCCGGCCATGGATCGTCCAGCTACGTGACTCTTCTTCCGGCGGCAGCTCCAACAGCAGCGGCTACGACCAGCCGCTGCGTCGCCGCGCCCGCTTCGAAGGTGGCAGTGGGTCATCTCGTTGCCGTGCCCCAGTGAAGCGCGAGGAGGGGTCCAGCTGAGCTCGGGAGAGCGCCATGGGTCCATCCTCGCGAACTGCTATGGGGGCACACGCCACTTTTGTTTCGTTCTTCATTTTCTTCCTGCATTGAGAGAGAGACAAGTATGGGCCCCGTAGGGGCGTGTAATGAACCACAATTTCCAAGTTGCTATGCTATGTTTATTGTTCCTGTGTCGTGTTGCAGCATCAATGTTTTAAGTAAGCGCGTAGAAATAACTTAGCTCGACGCGCTTGAAGCAGTCTCTGCCTCGTGAGGCGCGCGTCTCCCAGTTCCTGGCGAGGCCTCTTTAACTTGCGAGGCGTCTGGGAACTGTAAAGATTCGTTTGGAAACTCTTATTCTTCCGATCCCTGGTCGCGGGCGCAGCCGGCCATGACCCGACGCTTCGCATCGCGGTACCCGAGGGGCACGGATTGAGAGGGGTGCGCCAGTTTGCGAGCTCGAGCGAGGGTGCCTCGCGAAGAACTGGGAAAAATTCTCACGAGGGCACCTGGGTGCCTCGCGAAGAACAGGAAAAAGTACTCACAAGGGCACCTGTCCAGCCCCCTCATGAGGCATGCGAGGGAGAGTACGGGCCAAAACAAGGAACCGAGGGTAGAAAAAAGGAGGCAAAAGGCGATGGAACCAAGCCGGGAAGGAACACCAGAGAGCAAATTTTCATTAAAGAGGGGCAAGCCAACTGCGGCAAGCAAATGAAAAGCCGCGTCCGGCACCTAGTCTAGTCTTCTTGTCTTCTCACCAGCGCGGAGCTAAGTGCTGCCACTAGGACGTGGGAGGGAGCCCCCGAGGCCTGAGGGCGGCACTCCTGAGACTCCGGGGCATGTACAACCCCACTCATTATTACGTGAGAGTGTCACGAGCGGAGACCTTCACACTCACTGGGCCTTGCTTCACAGGCGCTGGGCCTTGCTTCATGGGTAGAACTTTCGGAGGTGCTGGATGTTCCAGGCGTTCTAGATGGGGATCCCGTCCTACGCTCCAGGCGCGCGGCGCCAGGCCTAGAGACGTGGGCGACCCAAAACGGGCCCTCCCACATGGGCAAGAGATTGTGCAGCCCTTTCCTGGAGAGCACCCGCCTCAGGACAAGATCACCCACCTCAAGCGTCCTGGAGCGGACGCTGCGACAGTGGTACCGCCGCAGCGCCTGCTGGTACCTTGCGGCTCGGAGCGAAGCTTCACGGCGGCGTTCCTCGCCCAGCACGAGGTCCATCCCCCGCATGGCGTCCCGCCGCGTTTCATCAAACGCCAGGACCCGCGCGGAGCGATGCCTGACCTCGTGTGGGAGAACCGCTTCGGCTCCGTAGACGAGGAAGAACGGGGTCTCGCCTGTTGGCTTGGTGGCAGTGGTGCGGATGGACCACAACACGGACTGGAGCTCGTCGTGCCATCCCCTTCCGCAGGCCTCGAGCTTCTTCTTGAAGGTCCTAGTCTTGAGGCCCCTCAGGACTTCCGCGTTGGCGCGTTCGGCTTGGCCATTGCTCCTGGGGTGCGCCACGGAAGTGTAGCAGATCTGCGTTCCAAGGTTAGCACAATACGTTTTGAAGAGATTGCTAGTGAACTATGAGCCTTTGTCGGTGATGATGCGGTTAGGGACCCCAAAGCGGCTTATGAGGCCCTTGATGAACTTAACTGCTGACCCGGCTGGGATGGTGCGGACGGCTTCCACTTCCGCCCATTTGGTGAACTTGTCGATGGTGACGTAGAGGTAGCGGTATCCTCCAGGCGCTCGAGGGAATGGGCCCAGGATATCCAGCCCCCAGACCACAAACGGCCATGAAAGCGGGATAGTCTGGAGGCCCTGAGCTGGCTGGTGGATCTGCTTGGTGTGGAATTGGCAGGCCTCGCAGGATTTCACCAGCTCGGCCACGTCGTTGAGTGCCGTGGACCAGTAGAACCCGCTGCGGAAAGCCTTGCCGACTAGGGTGCGCGACAATGAGTGGTGCCCGCAGTCTCCACCATGTATGTCAGCCAGCAACTCATTCCCCTGTTCCCTGGAGGTGCATCGTAGAGAAACATCATTTGGCCGCTTCCTGTATAGCTCACTGTCCTGAACGCAGTATGCTATAGCCTGCCGGGCCACACTCTCTGCATCCTCTTCCTTCTCCGGCGACGTCCCTTGTGTCGGGTATGCCTTGAACTCCTCGATCCAGCACCCCTCCTGAGGCTCAAGCGCTAAGAGCAGGCGTGCTCCCAAGGTCGGCCCGTAGGCGGGGGCTCCCGAGGCTTGTGGCTGGGGGAGTTCTTCCTGTGGAGGCACCGGTTCCGCAGGCTGAGGTGCTACCGAAGGCTTGAAGAGCCGCTCCTCGAAGACGCCAGGCTCTTGGGGTAGCCGCTTGGATGCTCTCTTGGCGATGTTGTTGGCCTCCTTGTTGGTGCCGCGAGGCACATGCTATAGCTCTAGGCCCAGGAACTGCTTCTCCATTTTGCGTACCTCCGCGAGGTATGCCTCCATATGCTCATCCTTCGGCTCGTACACCTTGTTGGAGAAGTTGACGAGGAGCTGCGAGTCTCCCTTGATGGTGAGGCGTTTCACCCCCAGGGCCACCACAGCCTTGAGGCCGGCGATGAGGCCCTCGTACTCTGCGATGTTGTTGGAGACCTTCTCGCCCCGCTAGAAGCAGAGCTGCACGGCGTAATAAAGCTTGTCCTGAGTGGGCGAGAAGAGCACTGCTCCAGCCCCCGCGCCCTGGCGTGCGAACGCGCCGTCGAAGTACATGACCCAGCCATCCGGCGCTTCACTCCCTGGCGAGAGGGATCGGTTCTCGCCTGCTTCGAGTTCCGGGGTGTTGGTCCATTCTGCCACAAAGTCGGCGAGCGCAGCCCCCTTGATGACCCTGGTCGTGCTGAACTCCAAGTCAAACGCTTGCAGCTCGACGTTCCATTCGGCAACCCTCCCCGCAGCATTGGGGCTCCTGAGCACTCTCTCCAGCGGGTAAGCTGAGACGACCTTGATGGGGTGACCCTAGAAGTAGTGGCACAGCTTACGTGAGGCCACCAGGAGCGCGAGCAAGAGCTTCTGAGGCATGGGGTATCGTGCTCTCGCATCTCGTAGCACTATGCTGATGAAGTACACCAGGTGCTCGACGAGGGCGTGGGAGCTGACGGGGTCTTTGGCTTCCGGGGACTGAGGTGCTTCCTGTGGATTTCTGGCTTCAGGGGCTTGATGACTTGCCAGGGCAGCCGCTGTCATAGGAGCATCACCTCGGTGTTGCGCTGCCTCGTCCAGCTTGGCGGCTCCACTTGGCGGCTCCTTGACCTGGCGCTCCTCTCTGAAGGCCACCAGCGCCGCGCTGGCGGAGTGGGGTGTGGCAGACAGGTAGAGTACCAAAGGCTCGAGAGGACGAGATGCCACCATCACCGGCGGGCTGGTCAAGTATCTCTTGAGGTCTTGAAATGCCTGGTCGGCCTCGGGGGTCCACTCGAACGACCCCTTCTTCTTCATCAGCTTGAAGAACGGCAAGGTGCGCTCCCCCAGCCTGGAGATGAAGCGCCCCAGCGAAGTCACGCAGCCTGCAAGGTTCTGCATTTCCTTGAGGGTTTGTGGTGGGCTCATGTCTTCGATTGCCTTGACCTTCTCCGGGTTGGCCTCGATCCCCCTGTGGGACACGAGGAAGCCCAACAGCCTGTCAGATGGGACACCAAACACGCACTTCTCCGGGTTGAGCCGCAAGTCCACCTGGCGCAGGCTCGCGAAGGTCTCCTCCAGGTCCTGAATCAAAGTTCTCGCCTCCCGAGACTTCACCACAATGTCGTCGACGTAGGCCTCAACGTTTCTCCCGAGCTACCGTCCCAATGTGATGTGCATCAGTCATTGGAAGGTTGCTCCTGCGTTGCGCAGTCCGAATGGCATGCAAGTGTAGCAGTATACCCCGCACGGGGTCAAGAAAGCCGTTTTCTCCACATCTTCTACCGCCATCTTGATCTGGTGGTAGCCCGAGAACGCATCCAGGAAACATAGCAGGTCACACTCGGCGGTGGAGTCAACAATCTGGTCGATGCGCGATAGCGGGAATGGGTCTTGAGGGCAGGCCTTGTTGAGGTTGGTGAAGTCAACACACATGCGCTCCTTCCCTCCTTTCTTCGGCACGACGACCGGGTTCGCCAGCCACTCTGGGTACCGGACCTCGCGAATGATACCTGCTGCCTCCAGCTTGCGAGTTTCCTGGATGATGAAAGACTGCTTCTCTGTGGACTGTCACCTTGCCCTCTGCTTCACAGGGCGCACGTTGGGGCATACCTTCAGATGATGCTCGATCACTCCTCTCGGGACCCCAACTAGCTGCTTGGGCTCCCAGGCGAGCACTTCCTTGTTTGCCTACTGGAAGTCCACCAGCTCCCTTTCTTGATCTGGAGCGAGGTCGGCGCCTATAGTAAAGGTGGCACCTGAGGCCCCGTCCTCGTCGACCGGTAGTTGCTTCGTCTTGGCTTGACCTTGAGAGAATAGTTGCTTCTTCTTGGTCGGCGCAAACCCCTTGACCCTGGGTACGGCCTTGTCGGCCGGGCAAGCTGCCGCCGTGGCCCTGAAAGTGAGTTTGAGGGCCGCCAAGGCTTCTTTGATGTCTCTGGCCACGGTGAGGATGCCCTTGCTCCCTGGCATCTTCATGAGGTTGTAGGCAGGATGAGTAGCTGCCATGAATTGGGCCAGTGCCGGGTACCCGAGGATGGCGTTGTACGGTTGGTCGATGCGGGTGATGTCGAAGTTGATTAGCTCGGTGCGGTAGTTGTCACGTGTGACGAAGGTCACGGGGAGACGGATCTGCCCCAGGGGGTTGGAGGAGCCGCCGCCGACCCTGGAGAAGGGCTTGCTGGGGCGGAGCTGCTCAAGCGGTACATGAAGGAGGCTAAAAGCCTCCACAGAGAGCACGTTGAGGCCAGCGCCGCCGTCGATGAGGGTCTTGGTGACGGCTACGCTACAAATGGTGGGCGTGCAAAGCATTGGGAGGATTCCCGAGCCGATGGTGGTGATTGGGTGATCCCCCGAGTCGAAGGTCAGGTCGGCCTTGGGCGCCGCCCAACCCGAGGGAGCCCCCTGCCGCGTGGAGGTGGCGCCGATCTGGCGAAAGAACGGCTTGGCGTGACGATCTGAGGGCGGTGCTTGCAAGCCGCCGAGGAGAGCCGCGACGGCGGGGAGTGCTGTTCCCCCGAAGCGCGCGATGAAGAGGCCACGCAACTCCCCCCAGGAGGCCAAAGAAGATTCCGGCAGGTGGAGGAGCCAAGTGCGCGACACGCTAGCGAGGGCCATGGGGAGCCAGTTGGCCATGACCTTATCGTCGCCCCCAGCCTCCAGAACGGCCTCCTAGTATGCCAATAGGAAGGCCGCTAGATCCGCCGCACCATCGTAGCGGTGCGGCATGTCCGGCTTGAACTTGTGCGGCCACTGCACCCGCCGCAAGGCTGGGGTGAAGGCCCGGAGCCCCATGGCGCTGCTGATGGCGCCCGTCGATCCAGTCGGAGAAGCGGCGCCGTCCATGGGAGCCGGTCAGAGAGGCGAAGCCGTCGGGGGGAGGGGGGGCGATGCTTCGAAGCACCCCTACCTGGCGCGCCAAATATTGGATTTCGTGTTCCGGCAAAACCCTTGAGGTTCGAACACTGGGGTGCGCACGAAGATCTCTCCCTCGCCCTAGCTCGCTCTCGCCACGATCGCCAGGCCTAGCGCAACATACCTAGAGAACAAAGGGACACAAGATTTATACTGGTTCGGGCCACCAATGTGGTGTAATACCCTACTCCAGTGTGGTGTGGTGGATAGCCTCTTGGGCTGAGGATGAACAGTTACAAGGGAAGAACATCCTCCTGAGGAGAGGTGCTCTTGTGCTTGGTGAGCTGGTGTGGTATCTCTCCAGCTGATCTCCATCTCTCCCCTCTATGGTGGTGGCTAGTCCTATTTATAGAGGCCCTGGTCCTCTTCCCAAATATTGAGCGGGAAGGGATCCCACAACGGCCAAATTCGACGGGAGACAGCTAGTACAAGTTATCCTGACTAAAGGTGGTCTTCGCCTGCCAAAGGCTCTGGTGGTGACGCCGTCTTGGGCTCCACGGTGACCTCCATCCTGCTGTCCTGCTGGTCTCGACCTAGTTGCACCGATATGGAAACCTTTGCCTGATGCTTCGGGACTCCTCGCCTGCGCTTGCCTCTTTAGCACCAAAGAGGAAACAAGGACACTGCGCGCGCTGGCGCCCGCCTGGTCATGGTTGTTATGGGTTCCGTCACGGGAACCTCACGAGGTGCCCCTTGCCTTGATCTCTCCGCCCCTCGTGAGCCAGCCTGATGAGGCCGCCCCCGAGGAGGTCTTGCGTCGTCCGCCTTGCGAGGCTCGGCCCGTCGCGAGGGTCTTGAGTGTTTGCTGGTGAAGATGGGCCATACAGTGCCGCTGGTGGAGCCACGCTATGGGCCACAGGCAGGCAAGTCTGGGGACCCCCGTTCCCAGAACGCCGACAAAAGAAAACCATAGAATCATCAAAACAAGCACACAACACAAAGAAAACAGAATCTGTCAAAAACAGAACACTCTATAGTAATCTAAATATTTCAAATACTTCTGGAACTCTAAAAATCCTGAAACAATAGGATGACCTAAGCAACTTGTATACCAATATACTGTAAAAATTCAGAGTTTTTAGTCGCTTCTGTGATTTTTAAAAATTCTAACTCTGGACGCAAAAGTTTCTGTTTTTTCCAGCAAGATTAAACAACTATCACCCAAGAAGATCCTAAGGTTCTACTTGGCACAAACACTAATTAAAACACAAAAAACACAATCATAATAGTAGCATAATTGTGCAAACACTCAAGAATAGAATGGAAAAAAGCAAAAATAATTTTTATTCATTGGTTTGCCTCCCAACAAGCGCTCTAGTTTTACGCCCTTAGCTAGATATAAAGCAAGGATCTACGTTTTGTTGTCCTTCTCCTTAATTTCCTTAGAGGTATTTTTGTCATGAGCTTTTGTGAAGACAACATAAAACATATTATCCATAGAAACTTTAGCATTATTAAGTTGCCCATGATCATAACCCCTTTGATTTTCGGCAACAATCCAAGAGTAATGTTGATTAACATTGTTGAAAACTTGTTGGATTACATCTAAAATGGGAACTTCCTTTTTAAGGTTTTTTCATCAAATATTTTATTATCCCCAAGCAAATGTCTTAACGCGTAATCACTATTGTAAAGAATTTCATCTATCACAGGCTTTTCACGATTCATACCATAGAAATCAAAGATTTCCCTAGCTTCCCGTATTATGTAGTCTTTCGTAAAATTCATTCATAAGAACGAGAGTGGCCAACTTTTTAGCCTTAGGATTCTTTATAACGGGAAGCTCAAAAAACAATCTTTGAAAAGTAGGATGAGTACGAATAAATTTGCTTTCAAGTTTCAGAACTAGTGCTGAAACAGCATCTGCATAAGATCTAGTAGTCCTAAGTATAGGAGCATCATCAAGACTTAGATTTCCAACACAATTGAAAAATTCTTGGATACGTTCTTTTCCCATAACATTCCCTTGACCCAAGATAAAAGTTTTAGCATTCAGATTTCCCGTACGTCCAATCTTAGGAGTTAGTCCATCACCCGTTGGTGCCATATCGAAATCACTCATGATTGCAAGCAAAGGATTGATCTGACGAGAAAACGGCGAACAAAAAACAGGGCGAATAAACGGCAAATTTTTGTGAATTGGGGGAGAGGAAAACAAGAGGCAAATTGCAAATAATGTAAATTGCGAGGAGATGAGATTTGTGATTAGGAACCCGGTATATGTTGAAGATCCTCCCCGGCACGGCGCCAGAAATTCCTTTTGATGCGGCTTGAAGCTACGTCGTTATTTCCCCAAAGAGGAAGGGATGATGCAGCACAGCGACGGTAGGTATTTCCCTCAGTGATGAGACCAAGGTTATCGAACCAGTAGTAAAACCAAGCAACAATACGTAAACGGCACCTGCACACAAATAACAAATACTCGCAACCCAACGTATTAAAGGGGTTGTCAATCCCTTTCGGGTAATGGCACCAGAAATTGGCAAACGGACGTGAATAAATTGTAGTAGAGTGATAGATCGAACGCGAAATAAAATAAGTAAGAATACATTAAAGCAAGGTATGTTTGTATTTTTGGTTTAATAGATCTGGAAATAAAAGCAAAGGAAAATAGATTGCAAAGGCAAATAATATGAGAAAGAGACCAGGGGGCCGTAGATTTCACTAGTGGCTTCTCTCGAGAAAAATAGCAGACGGTGGGTAAACAAATTATTGTTGGGAAATTGATAGAACTTCAAATAATCATGACGATATCCAGGCAATGATCATTATATAGGCATCACGTCCAAGATTAGTAGACCGACTCCTGCCTGCATCTACTACTATTACTCCACACATCGACCGCTATCCAGCATGCATCTAGTGTATTAAGTTCATGGAGAAATGGAGTAATGCAATAAGAATGATGACATGATGTAGACAATATCTATTTATGTAGAAATAGACCTCATCGTTTTATCCTTAGTAGCAACGATACATACGTGTCGGTTCCCCTTCTGTCACTGGGATCAAGCACCTTAAGATCGAACCCTCTACAAAGACCTCTTCCCATTGCAAGATAAATAGATCAAGTTGGCCAAACAAAACCCAAATATCGGAGAAGAAATACAAGGCTATAAGCAATCATGCATATAAGAGATCAAAGAAACTCAAATAACTTTCATGGATATAAAAAGATAGATCTGATCATAAACTCAAAGTTCATCCGATCCCAACAAACACACCGCAAAAAGAGTTACATCATATGGATCTCCAAGAGACCATTGTATTGATAATAAAAAGAGAGATAAGAAGCCATCTAGCTACTAACTACGGACCCAAAGGTCTACAAAGAACTACTCACGCATCATAGGAGAGGCACCAATGGAAGTGGTGAACCCCTCCGTGATGGTGTCTAGATTGGATCTGGTGCTTCTGGACTCTAAGCCGGCTGGAATTGATTTTCGTCGACTCCCCTAGGGTTTCTAGAATATTTGGGTATTTATAGAGTAAGGAGGCGGTCTGGGGGCCCCGAGGTGGGCACAACCCACCAGGGCACGCCTGGGCCTCCAGGCGCGCCCTAGTGGGTTGTGCTCCCCTCGGAGCAGCCCCCAGGTGCTTCTTCGGCCCACTGGATGTCTTCTAGTCCAAAAAAATCACCAAAAAGTTTCGCTGCATTTGGACTCCGTTTGGTATAGATTTCCTGTGATGTAAAAAACATGTAGAAAACAGCAACTGGCACTTGGCACTATGTCAATAGGTTAGTACCACAAAATGATATAAAATGACTATAAAATGATTATAAAACATCCAAGATTGATAATATAATACCATGGAACAATAAAAAATTATAGATGCGTTGGAGACGTATCAAAGCACAAAGAGCATTCTATAAAGCCATACTCAAAAGATTTTAGTGAAGCACATGAAGCATTCTATAAATCAATGAAGGAGTATCTCATACTAGCATGGTGCATAAAGGAAAAGAAAATAAAAATAAACACAAAAGACACATATCATGTGAAAAAAACAAAAACCGAGGTATACCGAGAATTGTTGAAGAATAAAGAGGGGATGCCAACTGAGGCATCCCCAAGCTTAGATGCTTGAGTATCCTTGAAACATTTACTTGGGGTGCCTTGGGCATCCCCAAGCTTGAACTCTTGCCTCTCCTTATTCTTCTCATGTCAATAACTCCTCGACCTTCGAACACTCCATCCACACAAAACTTAACAAAAAACTTTGTGAGATCCGTTCGTACAACAAAGCAAATCACTACTTTTTGGTACTGTTGTAAACTCATTCCAATTTCATATTAGCATTATATCTACTTTATTCCAACTTCACCATGGTTCATACCCCCGATACAGCCCATAGATTCATCAAAATAAGCGAACAACACATAGAAAACATAATCTGTCAAAAACAGGACAGTTTGTAGTAATCTAGAAATTTTGTATATTTTTGTAACTCCAAATATTCTGAAAATCTTGGACAAAATAAAAAATTTGTATAGCAGTACTGTGTAAAAAAATCAATGATTTATCACGTTCTAGTAGCTCAGATCAATTATATTACTAGGCGCAAACGTTTCAGTTTTTTGCACAGCACATACCAAACAAGCAATCTAATCATCCTAAAGGAAAAACTTGGAACATTATTTTTATAATACAATGAATATATACAAGGGGATAATTATTTTTGATAAACTTCCATGAAAAATTCAAAATTGTTTCCATGAGCATGAACACAAGTGTTCAAGGTCGACCCTCACTTCTCCAATGCATAACCTTCCAATCACTTCTCTTTTTGAAAAAGTTTTTAGGCATAAGAGGCAAGTACATTTTTTTTGTATTTTGTATTCTTTTAATAATTTTTTTTGTTTCACCCACAACTAAAGAAAACAAAAACAAAAGGGAAAACGAAATCTTCTTAGTGAAGAAACCAAAGAAGCACACATGAGAATATCAACGCCACGCTATTGCTCCCCGGCAACGGCGCCAGAAAAGAGCTTGATAATCCCCAAGTGCAAGGAATCATCGTAGAAATTTCGAAAGGTGGAAGTGATAAGTATGGAGTGTCGAACCCACAAGGAGCTAAAGGTAAGATCAATATTCTGTCAAGTCCTATCTGCCACTGATACGACTCTACGTACACCGAACGTTTGCTTCTATCTAGAAACAAAAAATAAAACTACGTTGTGGGTATGAAGAGGATAGCTTTGCATGATATCGGAGAGCTAAAATATAAAAATAGGTGCTATTATCATAAAGTAAGAATATATCATAATATATTACAAATCGCGAGTGTGGAATAATGATGGAACGGTGTGTGGAATTGTCCTAGGCAATTGTTAACAAGATCCGTAATCATTATTGTAATTTTATATGAGGGAGAGGCATAAGCTAACATACTTTCTCTACTTGGATCATATGCACTTATGATTGGAACTGTAGGAAGCATCCGCAACTACTAAAGATCATTAAGGTAAAACCCAACCATGGCAGTAAAGTATCAAGTCACGTTTATCCCTTATGCAACAACTCCCTTACTCGGGTTTAAGCTTCTGTCACTCTAGATACCCACTATAAGCGAATCATGAACGTATTGCAACACCCTACAGCGGGAATCCTTCATGTGTGCGCGGCACGGAAGGTACCATAGGACAGCACCAAAATAAAACATACAACTCAAACCAATCTAGATCATCAATCAACCCAAAAGACAAAACAAATCTACTCAAAACATCATAGGATGGCAACACATCATTGGATCATAATATGTGGCATAAAGCACCATGTTCAAGTAGGGGATTACAGCGGGGTGCGGGAGAGTGGACGACTTAAAAGAGATGAGGAAGGTGATGAAGATGGTGATGTTGATGAAGACGATCACCGCGGCGATGGGTCGCCCGGCGGCACTCCGACGCCACCGAGAGAGAGGGGGAGAGGGTCTCCCCCCTGTGCTTCCTCCTCCATGGCGTCCCCCAAGATGGGGAGAGGTTCTCCCCTTGGTCCTTGGCCTCCATGGTGATGATGACCTCCTCCGGGTTCCTCCACCATGGCCTCTGGTGATGATGGCCCCCTCCGACAGGGTGCCAGAGAGGGCCTAGATTGATTTTTGGTGGCTACAGAGGCTTCGGGCGGCGGAACTTCTGATCTAGGGTTCTTTTCGGGTGTTTTGGCATTTATAAGAATTTTTGGCGTCGGTCTCACATCAAGGTGGTGCCTGAGGGGCCCACAAGCCGTAGGCGCGCGCCCTGGCGGCTTGTGGCCACCTCGTTCACTTCCTGGCCCAGCTCCAGTGCTTCGGGGGGTCTCTTTTGGTCCATGAAAAATCACCGTAAATTTTCAGCCCATTCCGAGAACTTTTTTTCTGCACAAAAAACGACACCACGGTTGTTGTGCTAAAAATGCGTCAGTCCGTGTTAGTTCTTATCAAATCATGCCAAAACCATATAAAATTATTGTGAAGATGGCACGAATACTTCATAAATTATAGATAGGTTGGAGACGTATCAATCTCATATTCAGAAGAACCATCATCCTAATCATCTAGGGTTTAGTTCATATGATCTCGAGGTAGATCAACTCTGTAACCATCATATACACACATCAATATAATCAAGCAGGATGTAGGGTTTTACCTCTTTGAGAGGGCCCGAACCTGGGTAAATACTATCCCTGCGTTCATTGTTCCCCATTGATTCGAGATCCATAGCTCGGGACCCCCTACCCGAGATCTGCTGGTTTGGACACTGACATTGGTGCTTTCATTGAAAGTTCCGCCGTGAGATCGACGAAGGATCAATGGCTTGCCTCCAGATCAACTGCGATGTCGGCATCTTCGCCGGCTCGACTAGTCATCTTGGCTCGACCGAGGACTACGCTCCACCTCAGATCGTCATGTTTGGACGAGGGCCTTCATCAACGTCAACTCCAATCTCTATCAAGATCACAGAGGAATCATCCATGGATCTCAGGGGCTCAACGTCAACATTGGCCTCGAGCGGTTGTGTTGTTTTTCTGGATAGCAAACTTGTATCCACTGCCCTTGCCTCATCGAAAGTCACTTTGACGATTGCTTTGGTGGAATTGTGTGGAATTGAGTCTACAATAACCCTATAAACTTTCGTCGCGTTCCGATGGAGGATTCTCTGATGATCTCCGATATACCGGAGCCCTATCGAATCTAGACAGGAATCTAGACAAGTTTAGGGAGAGGAGTCCAGAGTCCAGCTCACACATTGTTTGGAAGATCCAACCGTTCATCGGCTGTGGAATTCATATATTCTCCACCCACCCAAATTTCAGCTCGATTCGACCGTTCAAACTCTGGGAAACTCCTAACGAGTGGATCAATTTTTGGATCTATTTTCTATGCAACTACGAATCCGACCGGAGTTCATCTTTCTTCATGAACAGGATATTGGACAACCTTTTTGGAGGAATTTCTTTCTAAGGTATTGTGTGTTGCTCTCAAACATGTGCCCACTAATTTTGAGCCTTTTCCAGGGCAATCTTCACCGTCGCGCCAGTGTCAAACCAGCCCGACAATGTTGCTCCACGGCTGCCGACCTGCACTAGATAGGTTGTCCCTACATCGAGTCGAGGTCAACCTCATCGGATCATCACCCCCGTGAGCCGACCAAGAGTTCGGAATCACGAAGGCGAAATCATCACAAACATCGTCGCCCCATGAATTACACAAAGCGGGCACACCGGCATCGCCGCAAGATCACTTCATCAAGCCGGCATCGACCACATCACAAGATCCGACATGCGTCGGCATCTCCGCGCCATTGCTTCTTGAAGCCGATGTCCACCACACCGACCTGCTTTGACACCTCAGCTGGCATGGCGGCTACAACGTCAACTTGCCGACCTGCACTATCACCTAGGCTGGACAAAGGGCTTCGCCATCTCTTCATCAACCTACTCCGGGGACTTCGGCATCACCACCAGACCAACTTCGTCATGTTAGCTGGACCGGCGGCTTGGCCTTGCTGCATCGACCGTCCTGCATCACCACTTCATCAAGCCGAGCTCCTCACCCGGTCACCTCGGACTTGTGGGTTGGGACCTCGGCCAGGCTAAGGACTACGTCTTCGTCCTACTACAAGCCCGAACCTCGTCAACAACACTGAGCACATTAACCAGCTAAGTCGCTTCCATGCTCAGTTTTTTTAAATATTCTTGTTCGGTTCGACCAAAAACTATATTTGTGTTAAAAAAGTTGTTTGTTAAAAACTTAGTTTGTCAAAACACTTCTTTCACCCAAGTTAACTGAGTGCTCTTAAATTTGTATGAGCTGTTTTGTAATAACTATTTTTTCTAAGTCATGGCAAAGTCTTTTTCTAGCACTCCTTTCTCGACTCGAGTGTGTGGTCAATAGCCGGATAGCTTGGTTTCTCTCTAAAGGCCGCTCGAGTTTAGTTCGCTAAACTTGCCTGAGCAGCACTCCACCTTCGTGATAGGAGGTTGAAGCCGAAGGATGACCCGCTTGAATTCTTGAGATCGGATGTGTCATGTTAAAGCACGACGGAAGCATAAACTAATTTTAAGACCAATGTTCGGATTGGCACCAAAAAAACTTGAGTTACTTCGGACATAAAGTTTTCGCACAAGTTTTTTGGTTTTTATAGTTTGTAACACTTTGAACCTATTTTATGTTTTCCTTTTAGGAGGCGGGACATCCTCTTGATCGAGGTGTTCCGCATGATGGTTTTGCTCAGGAAATATTTTCCGACTCGCAGTTCGGCATCTCTCCTGCCGAGCTGCAACTCAGTGTTGTCAAAACACATTCAATAGATGAACATTTCTCGAGGAGATTCGATCCTCAGGTTGGTCGGCCGCACGCAACCTGAGTCTCGGGGGCTACTGGCTATATATCTCGGTAGATAATAAATTGCACCAATAGAAAAACTCTGCAAAAAATCAGCCCAAGACCGAGGTGGTGCACCACCTCGGAAGAAGTCCGGCGTAAAGCTCGGATGCAAGTAGCTGGCTCCATAGAGGGCATTTCTGGTATTAAGCTCGGCTGAAATCCTTCAGAGTTTTTCAAGAAGGAGGTAATTTATGACACCTCGGATGCTGATCGGCGTTGGAGCTTGGCTGCAAATAAACATCTTGGATGCAGATCGGCGTTGGAGCTAGGCTGGAAAAACACACCACAGATGCAGTACGGCGTTGTATAGCTTGGATGCAAGAGGACACCGCCACCCGGGAAACACTTCAAACCCGAGGTGTGGTGTAGAAAATAACAAGTCATTGATAAAGGTCCTCAGATGCCCAACATGTGAACTCTTCGGATTTAGCTCGGCAATCCTCAAGATCGAGGAGTGTCCCCAACTTGAAGACCGGCTCAAGGGGCTACTGACGGTGTCCTGGACTAGGGGGTACTCACCACGTCGTCTCCCGACCAGGTGGATCGGGCCGAGGAACCCCAAGCGGTTCACTCATGGGCCACTTCGGGTAGCCCATGACGCATACTAGGAGGATTCCACAAGACTTGGCGCACAAGACAAGGACTCCTCTAAATCCTAGGCCTCCGGTGCATTATATAAACCGAGGCTGGCTAGTCAATAGACGATCTCATATTCAGAAGAACCATCATCCTACTCATCTAGGGTTTAGTTCATCTGATCTCGAGGTAGATCAACTCTGTAACCATCATATACACACATCAATATAATCAAGCAAGACGTAGGGTTTTACCTCTTTGAGAGGGCCCAAACCTGGGTAAGTATTGTCCATGCGTTCATTCTTCCCCATTGATTCGAGATCCACAACTCGGGACACCCTACCCGAGATCCGCCGGTTTGGACACCGACAGTCACAAAATAACTCTCTGATTGTGTTGAGTCTTTCATTCCATGTATTGTAATTTAGACCCTACTTCTAGTTTTGTACTGCTTTTAGACTACATAAATCCTCTATTGGTCAGGTAATGACCTTGTAAATACCCATGTAATTATTTACCTTTTGTTCAATATAATGCAGTAGGAGCCTCTCCTATTGTTTAAAGTTCAAAATAATAATAATTGGGCATTCGGTTATTCAGCAAAAAGACCACCAAAATCCTTCACAAGCATTCAGTATGTGCTACTAAGCAAACTAGGTAGCTGACATTGGGAAAAACCTGGTATTAATGAAAGAATATGCAAAACATGCAGTGTAAAAGGTAATTAAATCATGCTTCGCATCATCACAAAAATAGCTTAATAGTACCTGATGAATCTGCAATGCATGAAAATACTAAAAATGTGAGGAAGTAGTTTAAAGTAATTTTTAAAACATTAATAAAGATCCCCAACCTGCACCATGGTTGAAAGCATTAAAGTCCAACCTTTACCCCAAAGAGCAAGATTTATGCCCAATATTTCACTTTCAATGCTAAATTAATCTGAGTAGGAACTTATGTATTGATTCTTTAGCAGTTCTCCCATGATATTTGACAAGATAGAGAAATCTTATTCCCTACTTTGCCTTTTGACCTCCGATGTTTCACTTTTTTGAACTGTTGTGCCATTTTTCTTTGTTGGTGAATCTATTTTATGGTGCACTAACCTTTAAAATTCTAATGTAGACTACACACCAGGGAGCAAACAACCATGGTAGAAAAGAGAGAGAGAGAGATTCATTCTTGAATGTACTTAACTATGCTAATAACATAGTCACATTCTAAAAAATTGTAATAAATTAAAAATTGAAGAACAAGCCATAAACAAAGAGCTTACACACGCGTGCGCACAGAGAGAGAGAGGGGGGAGAGAGAGGGAGGGGTAGAGGGAGAGAGAGAACATCTAGAGCACAAGAAACATATTAAACTCATGAATCATGCTTTTAAAATTTTCCTATGCATCATACAACATGCGTTAAGAGGGATAAGCATCATGTAACTTTAGTGAAGCGAAAAAGGTGTCATTCTTCTTACATGGAGGTCCTTCATCTTTTAAGGGGAAATTGAAGTTCAGAATGTAAGTACCCTAGATCAGCTCAGTGCCTGCAAAAATAGACATTATCATGTTGATCTATGTACGACAAAAATCTTTCATAGTAAACTGACAAATAGATTGTAAAGTGTTGTTCTTTCATAGTTAAAAACTAAAAAGAATCACAAGTCTAGCAGGTAGACTCATGAAATTTTTTGCAGAAGAACATGAAAAATATCAAGTATTTGGATATACTGAAGCATCAACCAAAAGGCTACACAAATAAGTTCACCTTAACAACGTATCTAAGTCTTAGAAAAAATTATTCATTGTTCTAAGAACGATCTCAAATCTCAGCATCATAGGGATGGGAGGACTCCGTGTTCTCACGTGCCCAGTCATCCACGACGATGTCGTCTAGGGCATGGTGCAAAGGGGTGGGTGTCATATCATGCTCCATGCATGTGGCACCCCGGTTCAGAGCAACCGGTTTACCTTGCATTGCCAGCCCAGAGATCGCGTCTTCTAGCAACACACAACATCTTGGTACAGAAAACAATCGCTTTATTGATACTAGCGGAACATAGTTTGATATTACATCAAGTAGCGAGGCCAAGCGGCACACACGGTGCAGCTGAACAATATGTACATTATTTAGTGAACATAAAGGGGCCTCGATCACGACAACTACGCGGTAGCGGAACGACGACGAAGCAGGACTCCCTAGCACAGGGACACTGATGTGGACACGATCTAGACTCGGGCAGCACACCGATCCAACGAAACTTTCCAGAAATCTGGCATGACACGCCAGGTCAGTACATTGAATGTACTTGCAAGCTCACAACAAGCATAAACATAATGATAGACAATATCATGATATTTATTCAAATTATCATCAATGCAAAGCATACTAGGAATGCAGTGAACATAATCTCATGCACCAAGTCCCTCGGACTTTTTTCTTACCGAACGGGTTACCTTGTAACCAAACGGTGATCTTTCTCGGATCACAAAAGAAACCAACACTTTGGTCTCCACCATCATCATAATTTAGCAACCATCATCTTTCAAACAGTGTCAGGTGATTATCATTAGTGTGCATGATTATTTATAAATGTTGATCCATGGTGTGACTTACTTCCGAGTTGTGTCCGTAACCGAGGACGCGGCTATCGATAGATTAAATACACTCTGCAGAGGTAGCGCAGTTTACCCACACCACGGAATCCATGGCCTCGCACTCCCATTCGGGTGGACCAACGACATTCCGACGAAAACCTCCCATTGCCATGACACTCTCCCGGCCACTCCGACTTACTCCCCACTGGGCTAAGTCCTGGGTGGCCCCGTGCCTACCAAAGCCATCAACGACCACCGTCGTGGCAAAACATAAACGGTCCCAAACGGGGACAAGGCACCATAACAACAAACGGGCACACAAGGTTATGTCTGCTTACCGGGCCAGGGTAACGCACGCCCATAACCTTCCCTCGTTGGAGGTACCGACCAGAGGCATGACAACGGACCGAATAAAGGCCTTACCATAAAGGCAAATGTGGTTGCACTGGGAAAAACTCAATTCAGTGGCACCATGACCCAATCAACGATATGTTCAAGTTGATTTGTTATCAAGTTTAACTCAAAATAAAAACAACCGGTGTCATGATATGCCATGAATATGCAACCATACATCATGCATCACATATTATCGGAAATAAACGGATCAACCTCATCAAGTATTCCACTAACAATACTCACCAGCAAACTCATACCACTCCTCTGGTTATTATAATTCATCAAACTTAACCATGACATTAAATTAAAATAATCCATTTTCTTACTTAAAAAATGATAACCAAACTAGTCCTTTCATAATCATTTCATTATCACATATCCAAATATTACTTCTACTGACTTAAACTAACTTAGTTAGTTTCGAACTACTGTAAACTAAGTATTCCAAACAAAGCAAGTATTCAACAGAAATAAATATTTATTTAAATGATTTAAATGCATGAGATAAATCATTATTCAAGTTGGAAAAATCACAAATATTGAGATGGCACCATGAAAATGTTGTTGTGGCTTGCCTTAGTGCAGATGAGGTTCACACTCCTCCTGGTGATCCTCAAGACAAGCTTCACCTTCTGAAATTAATTAAAAACAGAGAAAGAAAATACGAAGAATCACTCTGAAAATCACCAGAAAATCTAGATAGTAGAGAAAAAAAATCTCATTTTTGGTGAGCTGCTAGATCATTTCAGTAAGACCACAATGCAAAAAGAATCACTTCATTCGGACTTAAGGTTAAAAAGTTTTGGCCATTTGAAGTTTTTGTAAAAAATTGAAATATGAATAAAATGACCGTGGGGGTGACGTCAGCGCCACGCCAGCGTGTACCGCTTCGGCCGCGGGGCTGTGTGGCTGAAAGTGGGCCACCACTATCAAGTTTAGGGAGCGAGGGAGAGAAACAGAGGCGGGGCGGCGACGCGCCAGCGTTTCTCCGACGAGGAGAGGTCGGCGGCCAGATCCAGAGGGATATGAAGCAAGAGGGGGTCGAGGCGCACCTGCTCGTACCCGTAGAATGGCTAGGGGTGGTCGGACGGGGTCGGAAGGGGCCTCTCCAGTGGCGGCAGGAAGCAGAGGTCGCCGGAGTTGGAGACGACGGAGACGTGGGGCTGCACCAGGGGCTCCAACGGGGTCGGACGGCTCAAGTGAAGCACCACGGAGGAGGTGGAAGAGTGTCTTGAGCTCGGGAGGGGTTGGCAGGGTGGAGGCGAACCGAGGGAATCGCCGGCGAGCTCGAGCTCGAGGGCGGCGGCCCGAGGCCTGCCCAGCCGGGCTGCGGCTATCTACGGCATTGTGGAGGTTGTAGGAGTGGTTGGTGATGCTCGAGGAGGCTGGGGGTGGCCGTATTTATAGGCGAGCGAGGAGAGGGGATCGGGCTCCACGGGAGAGCATCTGGACACGGCACCCGATGACGAACGACGTTAGTGAGAGGGGGAGAAGGAGACGCAGCTCACGCGGGTACTGTGGGAGGGCAGAGATGAGCATAGGAGCGAGGGTGGTGACGAGCACAGTGGCACGGCGCGCTGTTGTGCTGGCTGGGTCGTGCCCGTGCTGAAGGAAATATGCCCTAGAGGCAATAATAAATTTATTATTTATTTCCTTATTTCATGATAAATATTTATTATTCATGCTAGAATTGTATTACCCAGAAACTTGATACATGTGTGAATAGATAGACAAACAGAGTGTCACTAGTATGCCTCTACTAGACTAGCTCGTTGAATCAAAGATGGTTAAGTTTCCTAGCCATAGACATGAGTTGTCATTTGATTAACGAGATCACATCATTAGAAAATGATGTGATTGAATTGACCCATTCCGTTAACTTAGCACTTGATCGTTTAGTACGTTGCTATTGCTTTCTTCATGACTTACATGTTCCTATGACTATGAGATTATGCAACTCACGAATACCGGAGGAACACTTTGTGTGCTACCAAATGTCACAATGTAACTGGGTGATTATAAAGGTGCTCTACAGGTGTCTCCGATGGAACTTGTTGAGTTGACATAGATCGAGATTAGGATTTGTCACTCCGATTGTCGGAGAGGTATCTCTGGGCCCTCTCGGTAATGCACATCACTATAAGCCTTGCAAGCAATGCAACTAATGAGTTAGTTGCGGGATGATGCATTACATAATGAGTAAAGAGACTTGCCGGTAATGAGATTGAGCTAGGTATTGAGATACCAACGATTGAATCTCGGGCAAGTAACATACCGATGACAAAGGGAACAACGTATGCTGTTATGCGGTTTGACCGATAAAGATATCGCAGAATATGTGGGAGCCAATATGAGCATCCAGGTTCCGCTATTGGTTATTGACTGGAGACGTATTTCAGTCATGTCTACATAGTTCTCGAACCTGTAGGGTCCGCACGCTTAAAGTTCTGTGATGATCGGTATTATGAGTTTATATGTTATTTGATGTACCAAAGGTAGTTAGTAGTCCCGGATGAGATCGGGGACATGACGAGGAGTCTCGAAATGGTCGATACGTAAAGATCGATATATTCGACGACTATATTCAGACATCGGAATGGTTCCGAGTAATTCAGGTATTTTTCGGGGTACCGAGGAGTTACGGGAATACGAGGAAGAAGTAATGGGCCTCATGGGCCAAGTGGTGGAAGAGAGGAGGCAGGGCGCGCAGCCCCCTAGCCCAAACCAAATTGGACTAGGGGGCCGGCCCCCCTTTCCTCCTTTTCCTCCCTCTCCTTCCTTCTCCCTCTCCTCCTTCCTTTCCTCCTCCTAGTAGGAGTAGGAAAGGGGAGTCCTACTCCTACTAGGAGGAGGACTCCTCCTCCTGGTGCGCCCTACAGGGGCCGGCCGGCCTCCCCCTTGCTCCTTTATATATGGGGGCAGGGGGGCACCTCTAGACACACAAGTTGATCTATTGATCTCTCCCAACCGTGTGCGGTGCCCCCCTCCACCATAATCCACCTCGATCATATCGTAGCGGTGCTTAGGCGAAGCCCTGTGTCGGTAGCATCATCATCACCGTCATCATGCCATCGTGCTGACGAAACTCTCCGGCGAAGCTTTGCTGGATCGAAGCTCGCAGGACGTCATCAAGCTGAACGTGTGCTGAACTCGGAGGTGCCGTGCGTTCGGTACTTGGATCAGTCGGATCGTTAAAACGTACGACTACATCAACCGTGTTGTGCTAACGCTTCCACTTCCGGTCTACGAGGGTACGTGGACAACACTCTCCCCTCTCGTTGCTATGCATCACCATGATCTTGCATGTGCGTAGGATTTTTTTTGAAATTACTACGTTCCCCAATAGTGGTATCCGAGCCAGGTTTATGTGTAGATGTTATATGCATGAGTAGAACACAAGTGAGTTGTGGGCGATACAAGTCATACTGCTTACCAGCATGTCATACTTTGGTTTGGCGGTATTGTTGGATGAAGCGGCCCGGACCGACATTACGCGTACGCTTGCGCGAGAGTGGTTCTACCGATGTGCTTTGCACACAGGTGGCTGGCGGGTGTCAGTTTCTCCAACTTTAGTTGAACCGGTGTGACTACGCCCGGTCCTTGAGAAGGTTAAAACAACACTAACTTGACGAAATATCATTGTGGTTTTGATGCGTAGGTAAGAATGGTTCTTGCTCAGCCCGTAGTAGCCACGTAAAACTTGCAACAACAAAGTAGAGGACGTCTAACTTGTTTTTGCAGGGCATGTTGTGATGTGATATAAATTGTTGTATGAGATGATCATGTTTTGTTAAAGTTATCGGCAACTGGCAGGAGCCTTATGGTTGTCTCTTTATTGCATAAGATGCAAGTGCCATGTAATTTCTTTACTTTATCGCTATGCGATATTAATAGTTGCAAAAGCAATAGCTGGTGAGACGATCATGTGACGACACATTGATAAAAGATCAAGATGATGGAGATCATAGTGTCATGCCGGTAACAATAAAGATCATGACAGTACTTTGGAGATGGAGATTAAAAGCAGAAGATGATGATGGCCATATCATGTCACATATTTTGATTGCATGTGATGTTTATCTTTTATACATCTTATTTTGCTTAGTTCGGCGGTAGCTATATAAGATGATCCCTTACTAAAATTTCAAGGTATAAGTGTTCTCCCTGAGTATGCACCGTTGCGACAGTTCTTCGTGCTGAGACACCACGTGATGATCGGATGTGATAAGCTCTACGTTCACATACAACGGGTGTAAGCCAGTTTTGCACACGCAGAATACTCGGGTTAAACTTAACGAGCCTAGCATATGCAGATATGGCCTCGGAACACTGGAGACCGAAAGGTCGAGCGTGAATCATATAGTAGATATGATCAACATAGTGATGTTCGCCATTGAAAACTACTCCATCTCACGTGATGATCGGACATGGTTTAGTTGATTTGGATCACGTGATCACTTAGATGATTAGAGGGATGTCTATCTAAGTGGGAGTTCTTAAGTAATATGATTAATTGAACTTTAATTTATCATGAACTTAGTCCTGATAGTATTTTGCAAATAATGTTGTAGATCAATAGATCGTGTTGTTGCTTCCCTATGTTTTATATGTGTTCCTAGAGAAAACTACGTTGAAAGATGAGTAGCAATGATGCGAACTGGGTCCGTGATCTAAGGTTTATCCTCATTGCTTCACAGAAGAATTATGTCCTTGATGCACCGCTAGGTGACAGACCTATTGCAGGAGTAGATGCAGACGTTATGAACGTTTGGCTAGCTCAATATGATGACTACTTGATAGTTTAGTGCACCATGCTTAACATCTTAGAATCGGGACTTCAAAGACGTTTTGAACGTCATGAACCATATGAGATGTTCCAGGAGTTGAAGTTAATATTTCAAGCAAATACCCGAGTTGAGAGATATGAAGTCTCCAACAAGTTCTATAGCTAAAAGATGGAGGAGAATAGCTCAAGCAGTGAGCATGTGCTCAGATAATCTGGGTACTACAATCGCTTGAATCAAGTGGGAGTTAATCTTCCAGATAAGATTATGGTTGATAGAATTCTCTAGTCACCATCACCAAGTTAGTAGAACTTCGTGATGAACTATAGTATGCAAGGTATGACGAAAACGATTCCCGAGCTTTTCATGATGATGAAATTGATGAAGGTAGAAATCAAGAAAGAGCATCAAGTGTTGATGATTAACAAGACCACTAGTTTCAAGAAAAGGGCAAAGGGAAAGAAAGGGAACTTCATGTAGAATGGAAAGCAAGTTGTCACTTCCGTGAAGAAGCCCAAAGCTAGACTAAAGCCTGAAACTGAGTGCTTCTACTGCAAAGGAAATGGTCACTGGAAGCAGAAATGCCCTGAATATTTGGTGAATAAGAAGGATGGCAAAGTGAACAAGGGTATATTTGATATACAGGTTATTGATGTGTACCTTACTAGTGTTTATAGTAGCCCCTGGGTATTTGATACTTGTTCGGTTGCTAAAAATTAGTAACTCGAAACAGGAGTTACAGAATAAACAGAGACTAGTTGAGGGTGAAGTGACGATGTGTGTTGGAAGTGGTTCCAAGATTGATATAATCATCACCGCACACTCCCTATACTTTTGGGATTAGTGTTAAACCTAAATAAATGTTATTTGGCGTTTGCGTTGAGCATGAATATGATTTGATCATGTTTATTGCAATACGGTTATTCATTTAAAGTTAGAGAATAATTGTTGTTCTGTTTACATGAATAAAACCTTCGATGGTCATACACCCAATGAAAATAGTTTGTTGGATCTCGATCGTAGTGATACACATATTCATAATATTGATGCCAAAAGATGCAAACTTGATAATGATAGTGCAACTTATTTGTGGCATTGCCGTTTGGGTCATATCGGTGTAAAGCGCATGAAGAAACTCCATAAAGATGGACTTTTAGAATCACTTGGTTATGAATCATTTGATGCTTGCGAACCGTGCCTTTTAGGCAAGATGACTAAAACTCCGTTCTCTGGAACAATGGAACGAGCTACTGACTTGTTGGAAATAATACATACCGATGTATGCGGTCCAATGAGTGTTGAAGCTCGTGGCGGGTATCGTTATTTTCTGACCTTCACAGATGATTTGAGTAGATATGAGTATATCTACTTAATGAAGCACAAGTCTGAAACATTTGAAAAGTTCAAAGAATTTCAGAGTGAAGTGGAGAATCATCGTAACAAGAAAATAAAGTTTCTACAATCTAATCGTAGAGGAGAATATTTGAGTTACGAGTTTGGCCTTCATTTAAAAACAATGTGGAATAGTTTCACAGCTCACGCCACATGGAACACCAAAGCATAATGGTGTGTCTGAACGTCGTAACCGCACTTTATTGGATATGGTGCGATCATGATGTATCTTACCGATTTACCACTATCATTTTTGGGGTTATGCATTAGAGACAACTGCATTCACTTTAAATAGGGCACCATCAAAATCAGTTGAGACGACACCTTGAACTGTGGTTTGGCAAGAAACCAAAGTTGTCGTTTCTTAAAGTTTGGGGCTGCGATGCTTATGTGAAAAAGCTTCAACCTGATAAGCTCGAACCCAAATCGGAGAAGTGTGTCTTCATAGGATACCCAAAGGAGACTATTGGGTACACCTTCTATCACAGATCCGAAGGCAAAACATTCTTTGCTAAGAATGGATCCTTTCTAGAGAAGGAGTTTCTCTCGAAAGAAGTGAGTGGGAGGAAAGTAGAACTTGATGAGGTAACTGTACCTGCTCCCTTATTGGAAAGTAGTTCATCGCAGAAATCAGTTCCTGTGATTCCTACACCAATTAGTGAGGAAGCTAATGATGATGATCATGAAGCTCCAGATCAAGTTATTACCGAACCACGTAGGTCTTCCAGAGTAAGATCCACACCAGAGTGGTACGGTAATCCTATTATGGAAGTCATGTTACTAGACCATGATGAACCTATGAACTATGAGGAAGCGATCATGAGCCCAGATTCTGTGAAATGGCTTGAGGCCATGAAATCTGAGATGGGATACATGTATGAGAATAAAGTGTGGACTTTGGTGGACTTGACCGATGGTCGGCAAGACATATTAAATAAATGGATCTTCAAGAGGAAGATGGATACTAATAGTAGTGTTACTATCTACAAAGCTCGACTTGTCATAAAAGGTTTTTCGACAAGTTCAAGGTGTTGACTGCAATGAGATTTTATCAACTGTAGCGATGCTTAAATCCGTCCAAATCATGTTAGCAATTGCCATATTTTATGAAATCCGGCAAATGGATATAAAACCGCAGTCCTTAAATGGATATTTCTTTAAAAAGTGTTGTATATGATGCAACCAGAAGGTGAGTGGGAGCTCTGTAGCATTTCTAATCTTATATGTAGATGACATATTGTTGATTGGAAATGATATAGAATTTCTGGATAGCATAAAGGGATACTTGAATAAGAGTTTTTCAATGAAAGACCTCGGTGTAGCTGCTTACATATTGGGCATCAAGATCTATAGATTTAGATCAAGACACTTAATTGGACTTTCACAAAGCACATACCTTGGTAAAGTTTTGAAGAAGTTCAAAATGAATCAGTCAAAGAAAAAGTTCTTGCCTGTGTTACAAGGTGTGAAATTGAGTAAGACTCAAAACCCGACCACGGCAGAAGATAGAAAGAGAATGAAAGTCATTCCTATGCCTCAGCCATAGGTTCTATAAAGTATGCCATGCTGTGTACCAGATCTATTGTATACCCTACACTGAGTTTAGTAAGGGAGTACAATAGTGATCTAGGAGTAGATCACTGGACAGCTGTCAAAATTATCCTTAGTGCAATAAGGATATGTTTCTCGATTATGGAGGTGACAAAAGGTTCGTCGTAAAGGGTTACATCGATGCAAGTTTTGACACGGATCCAGATAACTCTAAGTCTCAATGTGGATACATATTGAAAGTAGGAGCAATTAGCTAGAGTAGCTCCGTGCAGAGCATTGTTGACATAGAAATTCGCAAAATACATACGGATCTGAATGTTGCAGACCCGTTGACTAAACTTCTCTCACAAGCAAAACATGATCACACCTTAGTAATCTTTGGGTGTTAATCACATAGCGATGTGAACTAGATTATTGACTCTAGTAAACCGTTTGGGCGTCGGTCACATGACGATGTGAACTATGGGTGTTAATCACATGGTGATGTGAACTATTGGTGTTAAATCACATGGCGATGTGAACTAGATTATTGACTCTAGTGCAAGTGGGAGACTGAAAGAAATATGCCCTAGAGGCAATAATAAAGTTATTATTTATTTCCTAATTTCATGATAAATGTTTATCATTCATGCTAGAATTGTATTAACCAGAAACTTGATACATGTGTGAATACATAGACAAACAGAGTGTCACTAGTATGCCTCTACTTGACTAGCTCGTTGAATCAAAGATGGTTAAGTTTCCTAGCCATAGACATGAGTTGTCATTTGATTAACAAGGTCACATCATTAGAAAATGATGTGATTTACTTGACCCATTCCTTTAGCTTAACACTTGATCGTTTAGTATGTTGCTATTGCTTTCTTCATGACTTATACATGTTCCTATGACTATGAGATTATGCAACTCCCGAATACCGGAGGAACACTTTGTGTGCTACCAAACGTCACAACATAACTGGGTGATTATAAAGGTGCTCTACAGGTGTCTGTGATGGTACTTGTTGAGTTGGCATAGATCGAGATTAGGATTTGTCACTCCGATTGTCGGAGAGGTATCTCTGGGCCCTCTCGGTAATGCACATCACTATAAGCCTTGCAAGCAATGCAACTAATGAGTTAGTTGCGGGATGATGCATTACAGAACGAGTAAAGGGACTTGCCGGTAACGAGATTGAGCTAGGTATTGAGATACCGACGATCGAATCTAGGGCAAGTAAAATACCGATGACAAAGGGAACAACGAATGCTGTTATGCGGTTTGACCGATAAAGATCTTCGTAGAGTATGTGGGAGCCAATATGAGCATCCAGGTTCCGCTATTGCTTATTGACCAGAGACGTGTCTCGGTACGCTTAAAGTTCTGTGACGATCGGTATTATGAGTTTATGTGATTTGATGTACCGAAGGTAGTTCGGAGTCCCGGATGAGACCGGGGACATGACGAGGAGTCTCGAAATGGTCGATATGTAAAGATCGATATATTGGACGACTATATTCGGACATCGGAAAGGTTCCGAGTGATTCGGGTATTTTTCGGGGTACCGGGGAGTTCCGGTAATATGAGGAAGAAGTAATGGGCCTCATGGGCCAAGTGGTGGAAGAGAGGAGGCAGGGCGCGCGCCCCCTAGCCCAAACCAAATTGGACTAGGGGGCCGGCCCCCCTTTCCTCCTTTTCCTCCCTCTCCTTCCTTCTCCCTCTCCTCCTTCCTTTCCTTCTCCTAGTAGGAGTAGGAAAGCGGAGTCCTATTCCTACTGGGAGGAGGACTCCTCCTCCTGGCGCAACCTACAGGGGCCGGCGGCCTCCCCCCTTGCTTCTTTATATACGGGGGCATTGGGGCACCCCTAGGCACACAAGTTGATCTGTTGATCTCTCCCAGCCGTGTGCGGTGCCCCCCTCCACCATAATCCACCTCGATCATATCGTAGCGGTGCTTAGGTGAAGCCCTGCGTCGATAGCATCATCATCACTGTCATCACGCCGTCGTGCTTTGCTAGATCGAAGCTCGCGGGACGTCATCAAGTTGAACGTGTGCTGAACTCGGAGGTGCCGTGCGTTCGGTACTAGGATTGGTTGGATCGTGAAGACGTACGACTACATCAGCCGCGTTGTGCTAACGCTTCCGCTTTCAGTCTGCGAGGGTACGTGGACAACACTCTCCCCTCTCGTTGCTATGCATCACCATGATCTTGCGTGTGCGTAGAATTTTTTTTGAAATTACTACGTTCCCCAACACGTGCTCGCTGCGGCAAGCTCCGGCGTCGGCGAGCGGCAGGGAGGAGTTAAGAGGGTCGGGACGATTATCGTTGCCACGTTTGGCAAGGCGCGGCGGTCGAGGAAGCGAGCACGAGCTCAACAGAGGCTCGGGCGCATTGCAGAGCGTGTCGGCCGCATGCCAGCACGCCTAGACGAACGCGGTCACTGCATGAACTATGACATCAGGCCGTGCTAAGCTTAAACTTCATGTCTGGCATTTAGTCCTTGGTGGTTTCAGTGGCTCCAACACTTTGAGTTGAACCCTGGAGCTGTGTGTGCGTGGTTTACTCCATGGTAAGTTTCTTGTCAGTAACTTGTGAGGTTAACTTTGAGTGATCCAGTAAGAGTTGAGGGCTGAGCTTTGGGGTTTAGCAATATCTTAGGAAGGTAATGAAGCTCAAGAAAAATCAGCCTCATTGGATCAAGGAAAATTATACTTGCTGTAGAAACTGTTTTTTCTGACCAGAACAGAAATGATTTCCTATAACAAAAATATTCCAAAAAGTGATGCAATATTTTTGCTCAGGGAGGTGCCCTAGGGTTCAAAGAATATTTGGAAATTTTCTCAGGATTTTAGGAGCAATAAAAATGAGGGTTGCTCTGGAGCATATGTTGCTGACTAGGGTTTTTGAAGAGAAAATGAATATTTTTCATAAATGAAAAATATTCCTAGGATCATTTTGGGATTATTCAGATAGGAAATGATGGTTTGAGAGAGAGAGAGAGAGGAGCCACTTGGGTGAAAATCAAGGGTATGCCCAAGGGTTTAAGTCCAACTAAAATGATTCAAAAATCCAAATTCAATTCAAATGGCAATCAAAATCAAAAAAAGAAAAGAGAGCAAAAACCAGGCTTTCACATACCTCCCCCACTTAGGATGAATCTCGTCCTCGAGATTCGGTTGCTCGGGAAATCATGTTGGGGATCGTAGCAGAAATTTAAAATTTTCTACATATCACCAAGATCAATCTATGGAGTCATCTAGCAACGAGAGAGAGATGGGAGTGCATCTACATACCCTTGTAGATCGCGCGCGGAAGCGTTCAAGAAAACGGGGTTGATGGAGTCGTACTCGTCGTGATCCAAATCACCGATGATCCTAGCGCCGAACGGACGGCACCTCCGCGTTCAACACACGTACGGAGCGGGGACGTCTCCTCCTTCTTGATCCAGCAAGGTGGGAGGAGAAGTTGATGGAGATCCAGCAGCACGACGGCGTGGTGGTGGAAGTAGCGGGATCCCAGCAGGGCTTCGCCAAGCGCAAGCGGGGAGGAAGAGGTGTCACTGGAGGGAGGGAGGCGCCAGGGCTTGTGGTGCTGCTCCCATGCGCCTCCCCACTATATATAGGGGTGGAGGGGGCTGGTTTCTTGCCCTCCAAGTCCATTGGGGCGTTGGCAAAGGTGGGGGAAAGAAATCCCATCATTTCCCTTCCCCACCGATTGTTATCCCCTTTTTTAGGGATCTTGATCTTATCCCTTCGGGATATGATCTTATTCCTTCTAAGGTGGGATCTTGGTGCGCCTTGACCAGGGGTGTGGGGCCTTGCCCCCACTGCCCACGTTCATGTGGGTCCCCCCATGCAGGTGGGTCCCACTTCGGAACCTTCTAGAACCTTCCCGGTACAATACCGAAAAATCCCGAACATTTTCCGGTGGCCAAAATAGGACTTCCCATATATAAATATTTACCTCCGGACCATTCCGGAACTCCTCGTGACATCCGGGATCTCATCCGGGACTCCGAACAACTTTCGGTTAACCGCATACTAATATCTCTACAACTCTAGTGTCATCGAACCTTAAGTGTGTAGACTCTACGGGTTCGGGAGACATGCAGACATGACCGAGACGACTCTCCGGTCAATAACCAACAGCGGGATCTGGATACCCATGTTGGCTCCCACATGTTCCACGATGATCTCATTGGATGAACCACGATGTCGAGGATTCAATCAATCCCATATACAATTCCCTTTGTCAATCGGTACGTTACTTGCCCGAGATTCGATCGTCGGTATCCCAATACCTTGTTCAATCTCGTTACCGGCAAGTCACTTTACTTGTACCGTAATGCATGATCCCGTGACCAAACACTTGGTCACATTGAGCTCATTATGATGATGCATTACCGAGTGGGCCCAGAGATACCTCTCCGTCATACAGAGTGACATATCCCAGTCTCGATTCGTGCCAACCCAACAGACACTTTCGGAGATACCCGTAGTGCACCTTTATAGCCACCCAGTTACGTTGTGACGTTTGGCACACCCAAAGCACTCCTATGGTATCCGGGAGTTGCACAATCTCATGGTCTAAGGAAATGATACTTGACATTTGGAAAAGCTCTAGCAAACGAACTACACGATCTTGTGCTATGCTCAGGATTGTGTCTTGGCCATCACATCATTCTCCTAATGATGTGATCCCGTTATCAATGACATCCAATGTCCATAGTCAGGAAACCATGACTATCTGTTGATCAACGAGCTAGTCAACTAGAGGCTCACTAGGGACATGTTGTGGTCTATGTATTCACACATGTATTACGATTTCCGGATAACACAATTATAGCATGAACAATAGACAATTATCATGAACAAGGAAATATAATAATAACCATTTTATTATTGCCTCTAGGGCATATTTCCAACAAAACAATTCTGGATAGGTTGCCTTTAAAAATTCCTCTCGTTCCCAAGTTGCCTCTTCCTCAGGGTGATGCTCCCACTGAACCTTATAAAACTTTATTGATTTACTACGAGTGATCCTTTCCATCTCATCCAAGATTCTGAACGGTTTCTCCTCATATGTTAAATCCTTAGCCAGCTCTAATTCTGACATATTAGTCTTTTTCTCTGGAGGCGATATACATCGTCTTAGCTGTGAGACATGGAACACATTGTGCACTTCTGAACATTCCTGAGGCAATTCCAACTGATACGCAACAGTACCCACTCTGGACATAACTAGGAACGACCAATATATCTGGGTGCGAATTTCCCGCGAGTCTGAAATCTTTTGACTCCTTTCATAGGGGTGACTCGGAGGTATACATGCTCTCCGAGTTCAGAACTGATCTGTCGGTGCTTTGCATCATAATAACTCTTCTGTCGGGACTTAGCCAACTGTAACCTGTCTCGGATTTCCTTGACATGCTTTTCAGCTTCCATCATTAGATCGATTCTGAAAATGTGGCTATCTTCGGTTTGAGACCAATTTAGCGGAGTGCGGCACTTATGGCCATACAGAGCCTCATAGGTTGACATCTTTAGGTTGGTCTGGAAGCTGTTGTTGTAGGAGAACTCGGCATACGGCAGACAATCTTCCCATTTGGGTCCTTGGGCCAAAGCACATGCTCGAAGCATATCTTCGAGTATTTGGTTTACCGGCTCAGTCTGCCCGTCTGTCTGAGGATGATAGGCTATGCTGTACTTTAGCATGATCCCTAGAGCTTGATGGAGATGTGACCAGAAAGCTGAGGTAAAAAGTGACCCTCTGTCGGATGTAATCGTTCTTGGTACTCCATGCAGACTGACTATTCTAGACACATACAAATGTGCGAGCTGATCGGCTCGGTAAGTGGTTCTGATGGGGATGAAATGAGCTACCTTCGTCAATGTGTCCACCATGACACATACTGCATCATTGCCTCGGTGAGTCCGTGGTAGTCCTGTGATAAAATCCATACAGACATCATCCCACTTCCATTGCGGGACGGGCAAAGGTTGGAGGAGTCCGGCTGGTTTCTGGTGTTGTGCCTTCACTTTGTTGCATATATCACAACAAGCCACTAAATAGGCGATGTCTTTCATCATCCCATCCTACCAGAATATCCGTCGAAGGTCTTCATACATTTTGGTACCTCCGGGGTGAATGGAATACGAAGATTCATGTGCTTCTGCCAATACCTTCTTTCTTAAGTTTGCTTGATTCGGTACACAAACCCTTCCGCGGAACCTTAGTGTACCTTGCTGATCCTTAGAGAAATCCTGAGTTTTGCCTTCTAGCATTCGATTTGCATGTTTATGTAGGACTGGGCCTGGCGAATCTCATCCTCGAGTGTAGGAGTAACTTCCATCATATTAGCCAGACCAGTATCCACAATAACCAAATTTAGCTGAGTGATCTCTTCCTGAAGTTCGGGAGGCAAGGACTCCATTAGGGCATTCAGACTTGCAGGCTTGCGGCTGAGTGCATCGGTGTGACACCCAAAATTTCATTTGGATTTTTCAAAAAATTTACTTGACTTGAGGGAGGTGATTTAAAAATATTTCTTCAAAAGAACCCTCCCTTTCAAAATATTTTTTATGGAAAGGGTTTTATTTGGATTCACCAAAGACTTGTTTTGGTCTTGGAGGTTCTTGCTTTTTATTTTGGACTCAAGCCAAAATGCTTTTCACTTGGGAAAAATGTCTTTTGAAAATTTCTTTGAAAATACTCTATAGCTTTTGGAATAATCCTTTACCACTTTCAAAAAATCTCTCTTGCCATGACCTTAGTGCAAATCCACTCTCATAAACCTTTCCTTATCTTTGGATCATGATTTACTTCAAATCCAGCAAGTTGGACCTCTCCATATTTTTATTTTCCACTTATTTCTTATCAAAACAATTTCTACCTTATATCTTGATCATTGGAGGTTTACAAAGGAACTACTCTTTCTGCTTTGATTTTTGCCCCCAAACCTTTTTCCCTTCCTAGTCCTTTGAACCCTCAACCAAGATCCATGAAGATCCACTGGTCTCCAGTTCAAATTTTTCAAACTATACTTGCTGCAAGTTTGGACCAGATTTGCCAAATTTGATGAAATTCATTCAAATCCTTCTCCAAAAATTCTGAGTAAAATCAGGCAGCCTCTGGGTGCATTGAGTGGTCACCTCACCAAGCCCCAGCTCCAGGAAAAATTTTCTTCATACCTAATCATTTCATCGAACACCTTCAGAGCACTGTCAATATCAGGTTCAGTCAAATTCAGTTAACAGTGGCTGAATCACTGTCGTTTTCTTCAGTGTCTGTTGTCGATCTCGCCAGTGCCCGGCGTCGCCGTGTTTCCTGTCCCCTCCCCCTTGTCCTCTGCACCGCACGAGCGCCTGGATGCTTGCGGGCGTCGGCGACGAGCTGGAGGAGGTGCGCCGCCCCGTGACCGACGCCAGCGGCGGCTTTGCGGCCGCCAGAGAGAGGCGCAGCGCAGACGGCGCCACCCAGCGCCGCCCAAGCCACCGGAGAGCGCCGCGTGGTCTTCCACTCCCCAGTGCGCGCTGCCACCCTCGTCGTGAACCGCTGGGCGCGGAGCGCGCTCTCTGCCGCCGTCGTGCCCGTGCGGCCACCCCACCGTGGACCGGCGCCATTACGCCAAGACCGACCAGGATTAGCGGGGGAACGGCACCAGTACACCTCACTGATGCTGCCTGGCCACCTAAACTCCTTGCCAAGCCGCTGCCTCGCCGTAATTGCTCGCCGGAGCAACCCCGTTCACGGCCACCCCTCGAGCCGCCTATAAATAGAGGCCCCGAGCTCCAGCTAGTACCCACACCACCTCTACACTCCACCAAGACCCTGCCTAGCCACTGGAAGAGCCCCGAGGAAGTCTCCTTCCTCAACTCCGGCCGCCGCGACCCGCCACGGGATCCAGCTCGATTCGCTCCCGTGCGTGCACCTCTGCCTCCCATCTCTTGCCAGTAGCTCTCTAGTGCATCCCTCCTTCTGACCCGCGCTTCAATTCGAAGTTTGCAGCACACCACCGGAGTTCCCCACCATCGCCCGAGCCGCCGTCCGCCGGAGAAAGTGTCGCCGTCGACGTGGTGCTCCCCGACGCCCAAGTCCACCACCCACCGACGCGGAAGGACACGCTGATACTCTTGGTACACTCCGATCTCCCTGACTCGCCGTGGTTCGACGCCGGCGACCACCGCAGCCTTCGGGCGCCGGCGAGGTCTTTCAAACCTGACATGTGGACCCCCCACGTCAGCCTCTCTTTCTTTCCCCGCGAACCGTTTTCTGTTGGCGCCTTCGGGCAGAGTACGTTTTCTCTGTGGGCTTGCGCGTTTCTATTCGAACCGTTTTCTGTTTTCTCAGTTAAACCCCTGGAACTTTTCTGTTTCATTACAGATGAGTCCCTGGACAGAAACCCTTATAACTTTTTAATAAAAAGTGATTTTTGAGTGATTCTTTTTCTGACGGTCTTAAAATTTTGTCTAGTTTTTTATGGGATTTATTTGAAAATTTTTTGGAACAACTTTTATGCACGCGTTGGTTTTCACGTTAGTATGCTTTTTCGCTATACCGTAGGTTCCGGAAGAGGTGACGGAGCCGCGAACTTCGCCGAGCTAGACTCCGACTTCTCCGAACCAGGCAAGCATGTTTGAACCTTTGATATGATAGGTGTTTGCATGATTGCGTGAAAGGTTGTGCATGGCATACGAGTATCGGTGAGCACCTCGTTGCATGTGAGGCAACTACCCGTGTGTTCCAAAGTTACGGTGATCTCTGATGAGAGATGGCCTAGTCATGTGGTGACATGAAGGGCAGTAAGGTGGTACTGTTGTAGCATGCCAGCCTTACGTCATCCGTTAAATTCCGACGTTAACGTGGACGGAGTCACGTTATCGTTCTTCCCCCTTCCGTGCTACCACATGTTTTCTGCCAGAATGCGGTTTAGTAAGTTGGTAACCTCTTTCCGTGTACACACCAAACAGAGGGGCCGGGATGATGGTTCCATGGCCCTGGATTAAAGCCAGTCATCCGGTCAGGGGGCATGGGTGTTTCCGGTTGGGACCGAGAGGGGGGCACCCCTTAGAGCGCGCGTATAGAAATTTTGATCCCATGCTACGCGAGGTTGTAGCCTCCCCGTCTCAAGGTTTTTCTTGAACGTTGCCGAGGGTGATTCCTGGCTTCGGAATGTTGAATGGGTGTGTACTGGTTAGACGTGTTTCTTCCAAAACACCGTAGACGGAACTAGTCCCCGTGACTACTGAAATCCGTTGGCTGTGGTTAAAGTACAAACTCTGCAGAGTCAAATCCTTTCGAGTCATCGTATCCATGGTCAAGTATCGTGATCAGTGTATCCATATCTATGTCAAGTCCTCGTGGTTTGTTCTTCTTTCCGGTAAGTGAGCATGAGTAGTAGACTTAGCTGAACGTTACTACTGTGGATGGACTAACCCTGTTCTTTATCTCATGCCTGATTATTCTCTGAATATGATTTAAATTCTTGAGCTAATAAGATGTTAAGTTATGAAGCCCTTTATGTGATGTCGCTCAGACGTCCGACTGTGGCATGTTTGTCTTTTATTCCCAATATAAGCCCTTTATGTGATGTCGCTCAGACGTCCGACTGTGGCATATTGATTATTTACTTTTGATATAAGCCCTTTATGTGATGTCGCTCAGACGTCCGACTGTGGCATATTGATTATTTACTTTTGATATAAGCCCTTTATGTGATGTCGCTCAGACGTCCGACTGTGGCATGCACTATCTTTTATTTCCTTTTATAAGCCCTTTATGTGGTGTCGCCCTGACGCCCGACTGCGGCATTATTATTCTTGCAGTTTCCTCTCGAGGAGTCATTCAGACCCTCGTTTGGCACCCAGTATTTATTTTGGGATTTCGGGAGGACTACCGCCCGACTTCTCTGTTATTTTCCCATGCATTATTATCTCTATGTCTGAACGCACTTGTTAATCTGTTCATATGCTTCATGTTTACATTTGTTATATCTTATGTCCGAACTGTCTTGCGAGTACTTTCATAGTACTCACCTGGCTTGTTGATTTGGCCAGATGTTGACGAAGGCGATCTCTTGGATGAAGAGTTTGATAGTGCGTCCGACGCCTAGAGGAGTCCCAGTCAGTCCTGTGCGATCCCGGATATTGGTCACTTGTATTATATACGCTTCCGCCACCCGCAATAAGTCTCCTCGAGCCTCACTCCGACGCTCGAAGAGCTGTAGTTTTCAGGAGTCATATCACCCACTTCGCGGTGATATTTCCACCACCGTTGTTATCGTGAGTTAGTAGTCATGCCACCCTATCCGCCGTTATGTTTTATCGGCGTTCATGTAATAAATTGTTGAGCAGTCTCCGCTCAACCTTGTATTATATTCAGTACTCCTGGTATTTTTCTTCTGTGACCAAGATATTGTCTACCAGTGAGAAGGAATTCTTCTTTACTGGTCCGTAAAAGGGATTGGTCTCTCAATAAATATTTTATTGAAAAACCGGTCGTGACAAGCTTGGTATCAGAGCCAGGCTGACTGTAGGAAGCCACTAGGTGCGATCGCTAATCGGTTATTAGCGTCTTTTGTGCTTTTTCAGCATTTTGCAATTGTAGCTATTTTCTGTTGGTCATCATAAATTTATGACATGACTACTCAGAATTTTTGCCTACTTTTGTAGATGGCTGGCAGCAACTGTGAGACTCGAGTGTTCACGAACGTGCCCGAGGGGTTTGTCAAACTCCTCGTCTCCATCACCAAGCTCGCGATCGGGCCAGCGACTCGTCCGGAGTTCACGCTTTATCAGCACAAGCTCAGCGACGACGTGTCTATGCACCAAGCCGTGGTGCAATTCAAGGGAGGACGTTCTGCATCTCGCCACTTCCGTTTTGTGGGAAGGGCCATGCCTACAGAGAGGCATGCCATGCAGATGGCTGCCCGTGAGGCGATAGCTCGTCTTCGGGACATCCTTCCTATGATGAAGACTCGTCGCTACCGCTACCTCCCATGCCATGTGCCATATACTTGTCACTATGCATTCGCCTGCCATCGGGGAGAACGAGATGAAGCCATCGAGATGGTTGTGGAGTATCTCAAGGCTCTGGAGGAGTCTTTCGACAACCTCGTGGACGATCTTGTGGCTGCCCGCATGGACTTAGTCCGGGGCGGTCCTGCCAGCAGGAAGGAGCTTCTCCTCACAGCACCGCCTCTGACATTCGTCTCGTCTTCAGCCTCTTATGCACCGGCCGTTTTGGCCACTGCTCGCCGTCTGCCTACAACTGAGGAGTTCGACAGAGTCATCGCTCCTACTCCAGTCAGAGCTGAACCGCCTGCCGCACCCGCACTACCACCTGTCGCCCCCGCGCCATCACCGCAGCGCAGTGTTACGCGCCAGGAGCCAGCTAGAGAGGAGGTGGAGGTTGAATCTCCTGCACCGCTGAGTCTTGCCCTCGGCAAGGGGAAGGACATCGTCACCATCTCCGACTGAGAGCGCCGAGTAGCCGCGCGTTTTGTCTGCTTGTATGATGTGTTTTATCTGTACGCTAGTTTGTATTAGTGTGTTCGCTGCTTTCCGGAGGAGTATGCTAGTCTAAATAACATGTCAGGATTGTGTACGCACATCCTGAGTGCTGTATCGTGTGTTTGCTTTTCGCGTGTAAGATATATGCTAAGCAGTTCTTCTCCGTGCAAAATCGTTTATGTTTTCTTGAAAACCTTGAGGTCTTTTAAATTGTTGCCTTTGCAAGATTTTCCTTGTGCCACACAGTTCTTCTCATGGGTTTTGCAAAATAATACCCCAGACTGGAAAAATGTCTCGCCCGTGGACTCGCTCCATGCCCAATCAGCCAGAAGAAGTTTATGGGACACAGACTAGCAACAACTTCACTCAGGGACAGTCCAGTCAACAAGACAGCGAAGCAGCCTTGTCTCAAGTATGCCGTCTCTTCGAACAAAGCCAGCAACAGCACCAAGAGATGATGAATCACGTCATCAATATGGGAAACCACCGTGAACCCTATCAACCACATTCCAAGTTATCTGAGTTACAGAAGACTCGCCCTTCAACTTTTGCTCACACTGATAGGCCGCTGGAAGCCGATGACTGGCTTCGTGATATCGAGAGGAAGCTGATTATTGCTCAGTGCTCAGATAATGAGAAGGTGCTTTATGCACCACACTACCTTACTGGAGCAGCTGCAGCATGGTGGGAGAACTTCTTACACATGCATCCCAGTGAACACAACATCACCTGGGAAGAATTCAAGGAAGGCTTTCGTGGGGCACACATCCCCAGGAGCATCATAAAAATCAAGAAGAGAGAATTTGACGATCTCAAGCAAAGAGGCATGTCAGTGACAGAATACAACGGTCAGTTTACCCAGCTATCTCGTTATGCCTACGACGAGCACATGACAGAGAACAAGAAGATGGAAAAATTCCTGGACGGCCTGGCACCGGCACTAAAATGCCAACTGGTTGTACACACTTTCCCGGATTTTAAAACTCTGGTTGACAAGGCCATTACCTTGGAGAATGAGCGCCGTAGTCTGGAAGATCTCCGTAAGCGAAAGAGGGACAAGACGACTCTTGCTCGCAACAACCGAAGCAAGACTGAGGTTCCAAGGACAGAAGCAAGGAAATCCACGACTACTGATCTAAGGCCCGTCAGACAGTTTCATGCCAGGGACAAGGAGTTCACGTACCGTCCAGGGGTCACCTGCTATGCTTGTGGTGAAGAAGGGCACTATGCTAAACAATGCCCAAAGCCGAGGAACTCGGCCCCCAAGCCAAACAATGGTGGGAATAATCCAGCCCCCAAGCGCAACAATTTCAATCCCAACAACAACCACAGGAAGGGTCACCTGAACCATGTGACCAGGGAAGAAGCGCAGAATGCCCCAGACATCGTGCTCGGTACGTTCCCTGTCAACACAGTACCTGCCACGGTTTTGTTTGATTCTGGAGCTTCCCATTCGTTCGTTTCGAAGAGTTTTGTTTTGCAACATGGTTTTCCGATACTTCCCTTGGAAAAATCTATGATCATCAAGTCCCCCGGAAATAAGCAAATCGCTCAGAGTTACTGCCAAGGAGTAATCATTGAGTTCGAAGGACTACAGTTCCAAGCAAATCTCATCGTGTTGGAAAATAAAGGACTGGATGTCATTTTAGGGATGGACTGGTTAACCACCAACAAAGGATTCATTGACTGTTTCAATCGGACCGTGATTCTCACTCACCATCATGGCAAGACAATAAAGGTTACAGCTCAAGAAAGGCCACGGTCACGGCAACCAAAACTGAACAAAGTGGACATTTCAGAACTGAGAAAAGTTCCAGTGGTATGCGAGTTTCCTGACGTATTTCCTGAAGTACTGCCAGGCATGCCACCAGACCGAGAGATAGAATTCAGCATCGAACTAGCACCTGGCACCGCTCCCATCTATAAGAAATCTTATAGAATGGCACCCTCAGAATTGGTGGAGTTGAAGAAGCAGATAAAGGAATTATTGGACAAAGGATTTATTCGAGCCAGCTCCTCCCCATGGGGTTCGCCAGTGTTGTTCGCCAAGAAAAAGGATGGGACACTGAGACTGTGTATAGACTATCGATCTCTCAATATGGTCACCATCAAAAACAAATATCCGATGCCACGGATAAATGATTTGTTTGACCAGCTCGCACAAGCCAAGGTGTTCTCAAAAATTGATTTGAGATCGGGATATCATCAAGTGAAAGTACGGACAGAAGATATCCCAAAAACAGCATTCACCTCCAGATACGGATTATACGAATTCACAGTGATGAATTTTGGTCTAACAAACGCCCCCGCATATTTCATCCACCTCATGAACAAAGTGTTCATGAAATTCATGGACAAATTTGCTGTGGTGTTCATCGACGATATTCTGGTATACTCAAGGACACCAGAAGAGCATGCTGAGCATCTCAGAATTGTTTTGGGAGAATTAAGGAAACATCAGTTGTACGCCAAATTTAGCAAGTGTGAGTTTTGGCTAAGGCAGATTGGTTTCCTAGGCCATATACTGAACCAAGAAGGCGTGGCCGTAGACCCAGAAAAAGTCAAAGCCATACTTGACTGGAAGCCACCCGCCAACGTTACAGATGTGCGGAGTTTCCTGGGAATGGCCGGATATTACAGAAGATTTATTGAAGGATTCTCCACTGTGGCAAAACCAATAACACAGTTGCTCAACAAAGACAAGAAATTTGTATGGACAGAAGCATGCGAGAGAAGCTTCCAAGAACTCAAGAAGAAGCTAACAACCGCACCGGTTTTAACCGTGCCAGACATACACAAGAGTTTTGAAGTATATGGTGACGTGTCCCGAAAAGGCCTCGGATGTGTACTAATGCAGGATGGCAAAGTTGTCGCGTATGCCTCCACGCAGCTGCGAAAACATGAGGAAAATTACCCAACACATGACTTGGAGCTAGCAGCAGTCATACATGCACTCAAGGAGTGGAGGCACTTTCTGTTGGGAAATCGCTGTGAAATATATACGGACCATAAGAGCCTCAAATATATTTTCACACAGCCAGAGCTAAATTTACGCCAACGACGCTGGTTGGAATTGGTCAAGGACTATGATGTCGGCATTCACTACCATCCAGGGAAAGCAAATGTAGTGGCTGATGCCCTTAATCGAAACCCCAGCCCGAACAACGACGGTCCGCAAAACTTGAGGCCTGAGTTTCAGCAAGAGTCCGCTAGGCTCAACATGGTGTTAGTCTCTGAGGGCACCGTATCAAATCTGGAGATACAACCCACCCTAGTGGAACAAATTAAGAAGGCTCAACCGGGACATCCCAGCATCGTAGGTATAAAGAAGAAAATGAACCTTGGTAAGGCTTCAGAGTTTGTCACAGACAGTGAAGGAATATAATGGTACGGAGACAGACTTTGCGTACCCAACATTGAGGAACTCAAGCAACAAATCCTAACCGAAAGCCACACCGCTCCATACTCGATCCATCCTGGAGGAACCAAAATGTACAAAGACATTCAGGAAAGATTTTGGTGGCACGGTATGAAAAGGGATATAGCCGCATTTATTGCTTGTTGCGATTCATGTCAGCGCATCAAGGCCGAGCATCAAAACCAAGCAGGGCTACTCCAGCCAAACAGGATACCGGAGTGGAAATGGGATGAAATAGGAATGGACTTCATCGTCGGACTACCCTGATCACAACGCGGGAATGACGCCATATGGGTCATCACAGACCGACTAACCAAGGTTGCTCATTTCATTTGGATTTTTCAAAAATTTTACTCGATTTGAGGGAGGTGATTGAAAAACATTTCTTCAAAAGAACCCTCCCTTTCAAATTTTTTTTATGGCAAGAGTTTTATTTGGATTCACCCAAGACTTGTTTTGGTCTTGGAGGTTCTTGCTTTTTATTTTGGACTCAAGCCAAAATGCTTTTCACTTGGGAAAAATGTCTTTTGAAAATTTCTTTGAAAATACTCTATAGCTTTTGGAATAATCCTTTACCACTTTCAACAAATCTCTCTTGCCATGACCTTAGTGCAAATCCACTCTCATAAACCTTTCCTTATCCATACAGACATCATCCCACTTCCATTGCGGGAAGGGCAAAGGTTGGAGGAGTCCGGCTGGTTTCTGGTGTTGTGCCTTCACTTTGTTGCATATATCGCAACAAGCCACTAAATAGGCGATGTCTTTCATCATCCCATCCTACCAGAATATCCGTCGAAGGTCTTCATACATTTTGGTACCTCCGGGGTGAATGGAATACGAAGATTCATGTGCTTCTGCCAATACCTTCTTTCTTAAGTTTGCTTGATTCGGTACACAAACCCTTCCGCGGAACCTTAGTGTACCTTGTTGATCCTTAGAGAAATCCTGAGTTTTGCCTTCTAGCATTCGATTTGCATGTTTCTATAGGACTGGGCCTGGCGAATCTCATCCTCGAGTGTAGGAGTAACTTCCATCATATTAGCCAGACCAGTATCCACAATAACCAAATTTAGCTGAGTGATCTCTTCCTGAAGTTCGGGAGGCAAGGACTCCATTAGGGCATTCAGACTTGCAGGCTTGCGGCTGAGTGCATCGGTGTGACAGCCAAAATTTCATTTGGATTTTTCAAAATTTTTACTTGACTTGAGGGAGGTGATTTAAAAAAATTTCTTCAAAAGAACCCTCCCTTTCAAAATATTTTTTTATGGCAAGAGTTTTATTTGGATTCACCCAAGACTTTTTTTGGTCTTGGAGGTTCTTGCTTTTTATTTTGGACTCAAGCCAAAATGCTTTTCACTTGGGAAAAATGTCTTTTGAAAATTTCTTTGATAATACTCTATAGCTTTTGGAATAATCCTTTACCACTTTCAACAAATCTCTCTTGCCATGACCTTAGTGCAAATCCACTCTCATAAACCTTTCCTTATCCTTGGATCATGATTTACTTCAACTCCAGCAAGTTGGACCTCTCCATATTTTTATTTTCCACTTATTTCTTATCAAAACAATTTCTCCCTTATATCTTGATCATTGGAGGTTTACAAAGGAACTACTCTTTCTGCTTTGATTTTTGCCCCCAAACCTTTTTCCCTTCCTAGTCCTTTGAACCCTCAACCAAGATCCATGAAGATCCACTTGTCTCCAGTTCAAATTTTTCAAACTATACTTGCTGCAAGTTTGGACCAGATTTGCCAAATTTGATGAAATTCATTCAAATCCTTCTCCAAAAATTCTGAGTAAAATCAGGCAGCCTCTGGGTGCATTGAGTGGTCACCTCACCAAGCCCCAGCTCCAGGAAAATTTTTCTTCATACCTAATCATTTCATCGAACACCTTCAGAGCACTGTCAATATCAGGTTCAGTCAAATTCAGTTAACAGTGGCTGAATCACTGTCGTTTTCTTCAGTGTCTGTTGTCGATCTCGCCAGTGCCCGGCGTTGCCGTGTTTCCTGTCCCCTCCCCCTTGTCCTCTGCACCGCACGAGCGCCTGGATTCTTGCAGGCGTCGGCGACGAGCTGGAGGAGGTGCGCCGCCCCGTGACCGACGCCAGCGGCGGCTTTGCGGCCGCCAGAGAGAGGCGCAGCGCAGACGGCGCCACCCAGCACCGCCCAAGCCACCGGAGAGCGCCGCGTGGTCTTCCACTCCCCAGTGCGCGCTGCCACCCTCGTCGTGAACCGCTGGGCGCAGAGCGTGCTCTCTGCCGCCGTCGTGCCCGTGCGGCCACCCCACCGTGGACCGGCGCCATTACGCCAAGACCGACCAGGATTAGCGAGGGAACGGCACCAGTACACCTCACTGATGCTGCCTGGCCACCTAAACTCCTTGCCAAGCCGCTGCCTCACCGTAATTGCTCGCCGGAGCAAACCCGTTCACGGCCACCCCTTGAGCCGCCTATAAATAGAGGCCCCGAGCTCCATCTAGTACCCACACCACCTCTACACTCCACCAAGACCCTGCCTAGCCACTGGAAGAGCCCCGAGGAAGTATCCTTCCTCAACTCCGGCCGCTGCGACCCGCCACGGGATCCAGCTCGATTCGCTCCAGTGCGTGCACCTCTGCCTCCCATCTCTTGCCAGTAGCTCTCTAGTGCATCCCTCCTTCTGACCCGCGCTTCAATTCGAACTTTGCAGCACACCACCGGAGTTCCCCACCATCGCCCGAGCCGCCGTCCGCCGGAGAAAGTGTCGTTGTCGACGTGGTGCTCCCCGACGCCCAAGTCCACCACCCACCGACGCGGAAGGACACGCTGATACTCTTGGTACACTCCGATCTCCCTGACTCGCCGTGGCTCGACGCCGGCGACCACCGCAGCCTTCGGGCGCCGGCGAGGTCTTTCAAACCTGACATGTGGACCCCCCACGTCAGCCTCTCTTTCTTTCCCCGCGAACCGTTTTCTGTTGGCGCCTTCAGTCAGAGTACGTTTTCTCTGTGGGCTTGCGCGTTTCTATTCGAACCGTTTTCTGTTTTCTCAGTTAAACCCCTGGAACTTTTCTGTTTCATTACAGATGAGTCCCTGGACAGAAACCCTTATAACTTTTTAATCAAAAGTGATTTTTGAGTGATTCTTTTTCTGATGGTCTTAAAATTTTGTCTAGTTTTTTATGGGATTTATCTGAAAATTTTTGGAACAACTTTTATGCACGCGTTGGTTTTCACGTTAGTATGCTTTTTCGCGATACCGTAGGTTCCGGAAGAGGTGACGGAGCCGCGAACTTCGCCGAGCTAGACTCCGACTTCTCCGAACCAGGCAAGCATGTTTGAACCTTTGATATGATAGGTGTTTGCATGATTGCGTGAAAGGTTGTGCATGGCATACGAGTATCGGTGAGCACGTCGTTGCATGTGAGGCAACTACCCGTGTGTTCCAAAGTTATGGTGATCTCTAATGAGAGATGGCCTAGTCATGTGGTGACATGAAGGGCAGTAAGGTGGTACTATTGTAGCATGCCAGCCTTACGTCATCCGTTAAATTCCGACGTTAACGTGGACGGAGTCACGCTATCGTTCTTCCCCCTTCCGTGCTACCACATGTTTTCTGCCAGAATGCGGTTTAGTAAGTTGGTAACCTCTTTCCGTGTACACACCAAACAAAGGGGCCGGGATGATGGTTCCATGGCCCTGGATTAAAGCCAGTCATCCGGTCAGGGGGCATGGGTGTTTCCGGTTGGGACCGAGAGGGGGGCACCCCTTAGAGCGCGCATATAGAAATTTTGATCCCATGCTACGCGAGGTTGTAGCCTCCCCGTCTCAAGGTTTTTCTTGAACGTTGCCGAGGGTGATTCCTGGCTTCGGAATGTTGAATGGGTGTGTACTGGTTAGACGTGTTTCTTCCAAAACACCGTAGACGGAACTAGTCCCCGTGACTACTGAAATCCGTTGGCTGTGGTTAAAGTACAAACTCTGCAGAGTCAAATCCTTTCGAGTCATCGTATCCATGGTCAAGTATCGTGATCAGTGTATCCATATCTATGTCAAGTCCTCGTGGTTTGTTCTTCTTTCCGGTAAGTGAGCATGAGTAGTAGACTTAGCTGAACGTTACTACTGTGGATGGACTAACCCTGTTCTTTATCTCATGCCTGATTATTCTCTGAATATGATTTAAATTCTTGAGCTAATAAGATGTTAAGTTATGAAGCCCTTTATGTGATGTCGCTCAGACGTCCGACTGTGGCATGTTTGTCTTTTATTCCCAATATAAGCCCTTTATGTGATGTCGCTCAGACGTCCGACTGTGGCATATTGATTATTTACTTTTGATATAAGCCCTTTATGTGATGTCGCTCAAACGTCCGACTGTGGCATATTGACTATTTACTTTTGATATAAGCCCTTTATGTGATGTCGCTCAGACGTCCGACTGTGGCATGCACTATCTTTTATTTCCTTTTATAAGCCCTTTATGTGGTGTCTCCCTGACGCCCGACTGCGGCATTATTATTCTTGCAGTTTCCTCTCGAGGAGTCATTCAGACCCTCGTTTGGCACCCAGTATTTATTTTGGGATTTCGGGAGGACTACCGCCCGACTTCTCTGTTATTTTCCCATGCATTATTATCTCTATGTCTTTACGCACTTGTAAATCTGTTCATATGCTTCATGTTTACATTTGTTATATCTTATGTCCGAACTGTCTTGCGAGTACTTTCATAGTACTCACCTGGCTTATTGATTTGGCCAGATGTTGACGAAGGCGATCTCTTGGATGAAGAGTTTGATAGTGCGTCCGACGCCTAGAGGAGTCCCAGTCAGTCCTGTGCGATCCCGGATATTGGTCACTTGTATTATATACGCTTCCGCCACCCGCAATAAGTCTCCTCGAGCCTCACTCCGACGCTCGAAGAGCTGTAGTTTTCAGGAGTCATATCACCCACTTCGCGGTGATATTTCCACCACCGTGGTTATCGTGAGTTAGTAGTCATGCCACCCTATCCGCTGTTATGTTTTATCGGCGTTCATGTAATAAATTGTTGAGCAGTCTCCGCTCAACCTTGTATTATATTCAGTACTCCTGGTATTTTTTTTTCTGTGACCAAGATATTGTCTACCAGTGAGAAGGAATTCTTCTTTACTGGTCCGTAAAAGGGATTGGTCTCTCAATAAATATTTTATTGAAAAACCGGTCGTGACAATCGGCGACCACATTGGCCTTACCCGGATGATAATTTATTGCGAGGTCAAAATCCTTGACTAATTCAAGCCAGCTCCATTGATGGAGGTTTAAGTCCGGTTGCGTGAATATATACTTGAGACTGTTGTGGTCGGTAAATATCTAACACCTTTTTCCAATGAGATAGTGTCTCCAAAATTTTTAAGCATGAACAACCGCGGCCAACTCCAAATCATGAGTAGGATAGTTCCCTTCGTGGGGTCGTAGCTGGCGAGATGCATATGCTACAACCTTGCCATCTTGCATGAGTACGCATCCAAGACCTTGCCTGGAAGCTTCACAGTGCACATCAAAGTTGCGGTAGATGTCCGGAAGAGTCAACACATGTGCTGTTGTCAGTATGGTCTTCATCTCTTTGAAACTTTTCTCACAATCATCATTCCATTCGAACTTCTTATCTTTCTTGAGAAGCTCTATCATTGGCTTGGCAATCTTAGAGGAGCCTTCAATGAAACGGCGGTAGTACCCGGCTAATCCAAGGAAACTCCGGATTTGGGATACTGACGTGGGTGCCATCCAATCAAGCACGTCCTTCACCTTACTTGGATCCATGGGTATACCTTCTGCTGACAGAACATGCCCTAGGAATCTAACTTTCTTGAGCCAAATCTCGCATTTACTGAATTTTGCGTATAGCTGATGGTCACGAAGTCTTTGTAAAACATATCGGAGATGTCCCTTGTGTTCTTCTTCTTCTCCTTTTGAGTATATTAGGATGTCATCGATGAAGACCGCCACAAATTTATCCAGGAAATCCATGAATACTTTGTTCATTCAATGCATGAAGAAAGCAGGGGCATTGGTGAGACCGAAGAACATAACGGTATATTCATAAAGACCGTATCGGGTAGTGAACGTGGTCTTAGGGATATCTTCCTTTTTGATCTTGAGCTGGTGGTATCCGGTCCTCAAATCAACCTTGGAGAATACTTTTGCCCCAGTAAGTTGATCAAATAAATCATCAATCCTTGGTAGTGGATATTTGTTCTTGATAGTGACCTCATTCAGCTGACGGTAATCCACACACATCCGGAGACTACCGTCTTTCTTGTCCACAAATATTGCAGGTGATCCCCATGGTGAGGAGCTTGGACGGATATAACCTTTCTGGAGCATCTCATCAAGTTGTTTCTTAAACTCCACTAAATCTGACGAAGGCATCCGATAATACTTCTTGTATAATGGTGCGGTCCCGGGCACAAGATCAATTGCAAACTCAAGCTCTCGCTCTAGCGGCATGCCTGGCAATTCTTCCAGGAATACATCTGGAAATTCACTGACCACATGAATTAATCCCAATTCTTCATCTACAGCGGTGAAGACCATTTATTTCTTAGGTATGCTCCTGTGGGCATAGAATTTTGTAGTTCGACCTTTTTGACTTGTCAAGGTGACTTCTCTGGTCGCGTAGTTAATGCATACTTGGTATTGGGCTAACCAATTCATTCCCAAAATAATGTCCAACTTGGCAGACTCGATGACTATCAAGGAAGTTAGAAAACGGACTCCTTTGATACCAATTTCCAAATTACGGCAGACCAGATTGCTTCTGAGCAAGGATCCCGGGGATTGTACCGGCATATTATTTCTCATAATCGAACAAGGAAATTTGTTTTGTGCAAAAAAACTCCGCGAAATAAAAGAGTGGGAAGCCCCAGAGTCAAATAAAATTATTATAGGTATGTTATTAACAGGAAACATACCAATGCCGACTTCAGGGTCCTCTTGGGCTTCGTCTGCAGAGAGGTGATGAACTTGCCCTTGGATGGTTCACTAGACAGGGTACGGCCCCATATGGTTGACTTGTGGCCTGAATGGAGCATTCGTCTTGCCATTCTTGGGACACTGCCTTGTATAATGTCCGGTTTGTCCACAATTGAAATAGGAATTGTTGCGCTGACACTCTTCTTGCACCGGGCTGGTTACGACATTCTTGACTTGGGTAGTGGTCTTGTTAACATTCCGCTGCCAATTGGGCTTGTACTCCACCTGAGTCTGCTACCAAGTACGAGCCTTCTGCATTGGCTGACCATCCTTCTTAGGCTCAAACTTGCGCTTGTGATCATTATTGGCAGACTTGTTGTCATGTACAAGCTTGTGCTCCCTTTCGGCAATGAGGGCCTTGTTTACCAGAGTTTGGAAATCCGGGAAATCAAACATACTGAGAGTGCATCTGAGGTGCTGGTCTAGTCCTCCAAGAAATCTGTCGACCTTTCTTTCTTCTATGGCCACATCATAGAGGGAGTAGCGGGCCAAATGATTGAACTTATGCAGATACTCACTAACAGACAGGCTTCCTTCGGTGAGCGCGAGGAATTCACGCTGCTTGACCTTCATAATACCAGCAGTAATATGATATATGCGGAAATGGTCCTTGAATTTAGTCCAAGTGATTTCTTCGTCTGCAGGCCACATGGCTTTAGTATTATCCCACCATATGGCAGCATCTCCTTCGAGGTAATGCGTAGCAAACGGAACCTTGTCATCTTCTTCAGTACGAGCAATCTCAAGCTTTTTCTCAGTAGTTCGTAACCAATTATCGGCTTCCAAGGGATCAATTACTTGACTGAAACTGGGAGGCTTGGTTCTCTGAAAATCTGACAGTTTGGAGTGATGACCGTTCTGATTTCCATTCTGCCCAACCATAGCTTGTACACTTTTCAATAGTTCAACCAGATCGTTATTCCTTCTTTCCTCAAACATGCACATAATTTGTTCGGTGGAGGGCGGATGTGGCGGTGAAGGCGGTGGTGGATTGTATGGCTCGGGGGAATGCCCTGCCTGTCGTGTTGAGTGGCAAACAGGGACATCCTCACAAGAGTGACTGCTGCTGCCTCCCCGCGTCATCCTATTATTTGTTTTTCCCAAGATAACGCAACCGTGATGAGCAACATCCAAAATAGTAGGGAAAAGCCAGTGATAAACCCGAAAGAAACAAGAAAGGAATATCGAGGAAAAACACAACGAATAATAAAAAGTTCCAACATAATTATACATAGACTCATACATGAAAGATAAACATCATGACTCGTACGACTACATCTACACATCAACATGACAGCTGTGGATACTTGAACGCTCTAGCGCTCTGCCGGTCCTGCTAGGTCCTCTCCTGAAGCGGACTCGGATCCTGAACTGACGACGTTAACCGAAACCTCCGGGTTAAAGGTAACACGGCGACGCTGCCTCGAGGGCTCTCCCTCCGGGGCAGGTGCGGGATGAGGTTGGAGCATCGAGGCTGCGGGGGTAGCGAGAAGGGAAGCCCACTCAGTAGGAGCACTGTGCGGAGTCACGGTTGAGGTGCGCGAGCTACTCGGAGGAGTAACCGGGGAAACTGGCGAGCTAGAACTGGGTGGAATATAAGGAGGAAATCCCATAGACGGTGGAGTGGGATAGGACCAAGCGGCTACTAAAGCAGTGCGAGCAGGAGTTAGCTCTCGAGCCAGCTCGTTAATCAGAAGGTAACTAGCGGTGATATAGCGAGAAAGGTGGCTAGCAGCGCTATCAGACTCCGGATCAATGATAGGGAAACGGACACGACCATTGTCGTGCAAGGGTGGATAATATTGGAAACCTGGGTGAGTCTGCATCCGGACCTCGTTATAGCGCAGCTTGGCGAGGACCTCAAATCCAGCAAACTGGACAACCTGAGAGGCGGTGGAAGCGAAACCGCTCCTAGAGGTACGGGTGTAAGAGCCTGAGGATGAACTGGTGCGCAGAGTAACCACGGCGTGATACTCATATACCGAGTCTGCTAGACGCTCCCGGTATACCCGATACATCGGGTCATCATGGAGAGGATAGAGTCGGTGCCATACATTCCGAAGAAGGTGCGGCGACGTGTATGGCAGCAGCTCCAACTGGCACGGATACGGCACTGGAGCCATCTACACTCACAACCATTAGTTGGTTAGAAATAATAATAAAATGAGTGCATGCAATGCAACAATCAGCTACAAATACTACCGGCACTTAGATTCTAATCTAGAACGTCCAGTTAACACGTCGGTGGTCTAGCGCGCCCTACAGTCAGCGCTGCTCTGATACCAAGCGTTGTGGCACCCCGGCTCAGAGCAACTGGTTTACCTTGCATTGCCAGCCCAGAGATCGCGTCTTCTGGCAACACACAACATCTTGGTACAGAAAACAACCACTTTATTGATACTAGCGGAACATAGTTCGATATTACATCAAGTAGCAAGGCCAAGCGGCACACACGGTGCGGCTGAACAATATGTACATTATTTAGTGAACATAAAGGGGCCTCAGTCACGACAACTACGCGGCAGCGGAACGACGACGAAGCGGGACTCCATAGCATAGGGACACCGATGTGGACACGATCTAGACTCGGGCAGCACTCTGATCCAACGAAACTTTCCTGAAATCTAGCATGACATGCCAGGTCAGTACATTGAACGTACTTGTAAGCTCACAACAAGCATAAACATAATAATAGACAATATCATGATGTTTATTCAAATTATCATCAATGCAAAGCATACTAGGAATGCAGTGAACATAATCTCATCCACCATGTCCCGCAGACTTTTCTTACTGAACGGGTTACCTTGTAACTAAACGGTGATCTTTCTCGGATCACAAAAGAAACCAACACTTTGGTCTCCACCATCATCATAATTTCTCAACCATCATCTTCAAACAGTGTCAGGTGATTATCATTAGTGTGCATGATTATTTATAAATGTTGTTCCATGGTGTGACCTACTTCCGGGTTGTGTCCATAACCGAGGACGCGGCTACCAATAGATTAAATACACTCTGCAGAGGTAGTGCAGTTTACCCACACCATGGAATCCATGGCCTCGCACTCCCATTCGGGTGGACCAACGGCATTCCGACGAAACCCTCCCGTTGCCATGACACTCTCCCGGCCACTCCGACTTACTCCCCACTGGGCTAAGTCCTGGATGGCCCCGTGCCTACCAATGGCATCAACGGCCACCGTCGTGGCAAAACATAAATGGTCCCAAACGGGGACAATGTACCATAACAACAAACGGGCACACAAGGTTATGTCTGCTTACCGGGCTAGGGTAACGCACGCCCATAACCTTCCCTCGTTGGAGGTACCGACCAGAGGCATGACAACGGACCGAATAAAGGCCTTCCCATAAAGGCAAATGTGGTTGCACCACGAAAAACTCGATTCAGTGGCACCATGACCCGATTAACGATGTGTTCAAGTTGAGTTATTATCAAGTTTAACTCAAAATAAAAATAACCGGTGTCCTGATATGCCATGAATATGCAACCATACATCATGCATCGCATATTATCGGAAATAAATGAATCAACCTCATCAAGTATTCCACTAACAATACTCATCAGCAAACTCATACCACTCCTCTGGTTATTATAATTCATCAAACTTAACCATGACATTAACTTAAAATAATCCATTTTTTACTTAAAAAATGATAACCAAACTAGTCCTTTCATAATGATTTCATTATCACATATCCAAATATTACTTCTACTGACTTAAACTAACTTAGTTTCAAACTACTGTAAACTAAGTATTCCAAACAAAGCAAGTATTCAACAGAAATAAATATTTATTTAAATGATTTAAATGCATGAGATAAATCATTATTCAAGTTGGAAAAATCACAAATATTGAGATGGCACCATGAAAATGTTGCTGTGGCTTGCCTTAGTGTAGATGAGGTTCACACTCCTCCTCGTGCCTCAAGACAAGCTTCACCTTCTGAAATTAACTAAAAACACAGAAAGAAAATATCAAGAATCACTCCGAAACTCACCAGAAAATCAAGATAGCAGAGAAAAATCTCATTTTTGGTGAGCTGCTAGATCTTTTTAGTAAGAACACAATGCAAAAAGAATCACTTCATTTGGACTTAAGGTTAAAAAGTTTTGGCCATTTGAAGTTTCTGTAAAAATTTGAAATATGAATAAAATGACCAGGGGGTGACGTCAGCGCCACGCCAGCATGTACCGCTTCGGCCGCGGGGCTGTGTGGCTGACAGTGGGCCACCACTATCAGGTTTAGGGAGAGAGGGAGAGAAACAGAGGCGGGCGACGATGCGTCGGTGTTTCTCCGGCGAGGAGAGGTCGGCGGCCAGATCCAGAGGGATAGGAAGCAAGAGGGGGTCGAGGCGCACCTGCTCGTACCTGTAGAATGGCTAGGGGTGGCCAGACGGGGTCGGAACGGGCCTCTCCAGCAGCGGCAGGAAGCAGAGGTCGCCGGAGTTGGAGACGACGGCGACGTGGGGCTGCACCAGGGGTCGGACGGCTCCAGTGAAGCACCACGGAGGCGCTGGAAGAGTGGCTTGAGCTCGGGAGGGGCTGGAAGGGTGGAGGCGAACAGAGGGAATCGCCAGCGAGCTCAAGCTCGAGGGTGGCGGCCCGAGGCCTGCCCGGCCGGGCTGCAGCTATCTACGGCATTGTGGAGGTTGTAGGAGTGGTTGGTGATGCTCGAGGAGGATGGGGGTGGCCGTATTTATAGGCGAGCGAGGAGAGGGGATCGGGCTCCGCCGGAGAGCTTCTAGACACGGCACCCAGCGAGAACGGCGTCAGCGAGAGGGGGAGAAGGCGACATAGCTCACGCGGGTACTGTGGGAGGGCGGAGACGAGCACAGGAGCGAGGGTGGCTACGAGCACAGTGGCACGGCGCACTGTTGTGTTGGCACGGTCGTGCTTGTGCTTGCTGCGGCGAGCTCCGGCGTCGGCGAGGGCCAACGAGGAGTTAAGAGGGTCGGGACGATGATCGTGGCGACGTTTGGCAAGGCGCGGCGGTCGGGGAAGCGAGCACGAGCTCAACAAAGGCTCGGGCGCGTCGCAGAGCGCATCGGCCGCATGCCAGCATGCCTGTACGAACGTGGTCACCGCATGAACTATGAAATCAGGCCGCGCTAAGCTTAAACTACATGTCTGGCGTTTACTCCTTGTTGGTTTGAGTGGTTCCAACACTTTGAGTTGAACCCAGGAGCTGTGTGTGCGTAGTTTACTTCATTGTATGTTTCTGGTTAGTAACTTGTGAAGTTAACTATGAGTGATCCAGTAAGATTTGAGGGCTAAGCTTTGGGGTTTACCAATCTCTTAGGAAGGTAATGAAGCTTAAGGAAAATCAGCCTCATTGGATCAAGGAAAATTATACTTGCTGTAGAAACTGCTTTTTTTGACCAGATCAGAAATGATTTTCTATAGCAAAAATGTTCCAAAAAGTGATGCAATATTTTTGCTCAGGGAGGTGCCATAGGGCTCAAAGAATATTTGGAAATTTTCTCAGGATTTTAGGAGCAATAAAAATGAGGGTTGGTTTGGAGCATATGTTGCTGACTAGGGTTTTTGAACAGAAAATGAATATTTTTCATAAATGAAAAATATTCCTAGGATCATTTTGGGATTATTCAGAGAGAAAATGGTGGTTTGAGAGAGAGAGAGAGGAGCCACTTGGGTGAAAATCAAGGGTATGCCCAAGGGTTTAAGTCCAAATGAGATGATTCAAAAATCCAAATTCAATTCAAATGGCAATCAAAATCAGAAAAAGAAAAGAGAGCAAAAACTAGGCTGTCACAATGCCCGTGAGCCAAGCCAACTCAGGGGAGAGATGGGCCTTGTGTGGCACCCCGATTAACAGAATTGGAGGCCTCGTGTCCTAGCCCAGAGATCCATGTCTTTTGGAACACGATATAGCTTGTTACAGAATAAAACACAATACATTAAGGTACTATGGTTACAAAGTCATAGGGTACAATACTTGTTAGGGCATATTTATCCCTTAGTGGTTTTGGTGATTGATGACAATCCATTTTGTGGACTAACCATGTGCATTGAGCATTTCAGATATTACATCATATGGCACGAGACGGTTTATTCCCCTCGGTGATAGAGTGAAGATGGTTGTTTCTGACGTTTCTTTTTCGGTGGATTTGAGTCATAAGAAAATCGTAATATTATGAGGTGGTCCACACTGGAAAGGTTATGTTGGAATCAAGACATACACATACCCTATGCACCCACATACCCTTCCGCAACTTTGGAGGTCTTACTGTTCTCTGCTTGGGCTATCTTGAAGCACCCAAGCGGTAGTACCGCCCCGGGTAGCGGTAGTACCGCTTCGGTACTGCCACATTCCAGTCATGCGGTCACTACCGCTTGTTTTAGGGCTACTGTGGTCGTTTTCGTGCCTATGTTAGTAGGGCGGTAGTACCGCTTCAGCAGTACTACAGCGCTAGTACTACCTCACTACCGCACACTCTGTGTAGCCCAGAGGATTTACCGGTAGTAGGGAGGTAGTACCTCTTGAGCGGTACTTCCGTTGTCTACTACCGCACTCACTTCCGCTTATATATCAAAGTGCTTCTCTAACCCATTTCCACAATCATGGTAGTAGAGCAGTTGTAGGGCGGTAGTACCGCTTGCTGTGGTACTTCCGCTCTACCACTTTCTACCACCGTAGTTTCACTAAGCCCTGAGACACCTAGCAGTAGTATAGCTAGTGAGGATGGTAGTACCGCTCCGGTGGCACTACCGCTCTTGTGTGAAGGAAATATGCCCTAGAGGCAATAATAAAGTTCTTATTTATATTTCCTTATATCATGATAAATGTTTATTATTCATGCTAGAATTGTATTAACCAGAAACTTAGTACATGTGTGAATACATAGACAAACAGAGTGGCCCAAGTATGCCTCTACTAGACTAGCTCGTTAATCAAAGATGGTTAAGTTTCCTAGCCATAGACATGTGTTGTCATTTGATGAACGAGATCACATCATTAGAGAATAATGTGATGGACAAGACCCATCCGTTAGCTTAGCACTATGATCGTTTAGTTTATTGCTATTGCTTTCTTCATGACTTATACATGTTCCTATGACTATGAGATTATGCAACTCTCGAATACCGTAGGAACACCTTAGTGTGCTATCAAACGTCACAACGTAACTGGGTGATTATAAAGATGCTCTACAGGTGTCTCCGATGGTGTTTGTTGAGTTGGCATAGATCGAGATTAGGATTTGTCACTCCGATTGTCGGAGAGGTAACTCTGGGCCCTCTCGGTAATGCACATCGCTATAAGCCTTGCAAGCAACATGACTAATGAGTTAGTTGTGGGAAGATGCATTACGGAACGAGTAAAGAGACTTGACGGTAACGAGATTGAACTAGGTATGGTGATACCGACGATCGAAACTCGGGCAAGTAACATACCGATGACAAAGGGAACAACGATGTTGTTATGCGGTTTGACTGATAAAGATCTTCGTAGAATATGTAGGAGCCAATATGAGCATCCAGGTTCTGCTATTGGTAATTGACCGGAGATGTGTCTCGGTCATGTCCAAATAGTTCTCGAACCCTAAGGGTCTGCAAGCTTAACGTTCGATGACGATTTGTGTTATCAATTTATGTGATTTGATGACCGAAGGTTGTTCGGAGTCCCGGATGAGATCACAGACATGACGAGGAGTCTCTAAATGGTCGAGAAATAAAGATTCATATATTAGAAGGTTATATTTGGACACCGGAATGGTTCGGGTCGTTTCGGATGAGTTTCGGAGTACCGGGGGATACCGGACCCCCCCGGGAAGTTATTGGCCCTCATGGGCCTAGTGGTGGAAGAGAGGAGGCATGCAAAAGAGTGGCGCGCGCCCCCCTAGCCCAAACCGAATAGGACTAGGGTTGGGGGGTCTTTCCTTCTCTCCTCCTCCTTCCCCCTTCTCCTTGTTGGAATAGGAAAAGGGGGGGCGAATCCTACTTGGAGTAGGACCCCCCCCCCCTTGGGTGCGCCACCCTTGGCCGGCCTCCTCCTCCATCCCTCCTTTATATACGTGAGGAGGGGGCACCCTAGAACACACAAGTTGATCTTTTAGTCATGTGCGGTGCCCCCCTCCACAGTTACACACACTACAAAAAAAGACACGTCCGTGACATTTTGGGCCGAACGAATTTTTTCCTGTCATGCTTATGAAACTTCTATGACGATAATTGTGACAAAACCCAGTATAATCATAGATGTGGTGGGGTCCTACTTCTATGACAAAAAATCATGGCAGAAAATGAGCATTTTGTCCTGGGAGGGCCGGAGACGCAGCTGCATGACATTCTTTGGGCCGTCCATGACAGAAAAAACCGTGGTAGAAGCAAGGGCGAGGAAAATATCGGGGGAGTTCCCAGTTATGGTGGGTGGTCGGGGGCCGAGCGATGTGCGTTTCTCTCGTACGTACACGCGTGTGTGCGAGGCGTTGGGCTCTAACTGAACCCGAGCGAGGCATTGGGCTCTTACTGAACCCGAGCGATTGCACTAGCTACGTTACTGAACCCGAGCGATCGATCCCTTGTTGTCAATTGAACCCGAGTGATTCCTTCGCTACAACTGCTAACTAAAGCCGATCGAACCCTGCAGCCTCCTTCCCTGGATGAATAGTGAGTGTTGTTGGGGGGTTTGGATGAACAGTTCTCGGTGGGGGGTTGGATGAACAGGACCCCGTGGTAGTAGAGCCCGTTGTCGCTAGATGAACAGGACCCCGATTGATCGAGCCAGTTGGGCGTGGATGAGCAGGAACCCGTCGAGGGCTGGATGAACAGAACCCCGTGGAGGGCTTGTTTAACAGTAGCCGGTGGAGGGCTGGATGAACAGTAGCCCGTGGAGGGGTGGTTGAACAGGACCCCGTGGAGAGGGCTGGTTGAACAGTAGCCGGTGGAGGAGCGCGCGGTCGAGGCTGGATGAACGGGAGCCCATGGATGAACAGTCACAGGTGGAGGCTGGAGGAGGTCGACGGTGGATGAACGGTAGCCCGTGGAGGCTAGAGGAGGTCGACGGTGGAGATGAATAGTATATCGTGGAGTCCCGTTTTGCGGTACGCCACACCCCTCACAATGAACATGACCCCCGTTTCGACCGTAGCACTCCAACACAAGTCTGTTTCCTCTGTTTTGCAGTACACCACGCCCCTCCCGATCAACAGGACCCCATTTCGACCGTAGGAGGCCCGTTTCCTCCGTTTTGCGGTACGCCAGACCCCTCCCGATGAACAGGATCCCGTTTCAACCATGGCCGGTCGAACACAAGGTTGTTTCCTCCGTTCTGCGGTATGCCAGGCCTCGTTTCCATCGGCTATTCCATCCAAGCCGGTTGGCTCCTGATGAACACGACGCATTTCGTTGCCTCCCCATGAACACGACGACGGCGCAGCTTCTCTGTTCCGACCCAGCCATGTACACGAGCGCTGGCCGCACGTATGCGCGAGTAGGCGTTCGAGACCCCGCCTGTATGTACGTACGTGGCCGTATTTTCTTTCATGCACCCTAGCCGCTGTACGAAAGTGTACATGCTATGTGTGCGCCTCTACTACGACACGTGCGCGCCCCTACATCGACCAGTATGTACGTACACGTTCGCGGCCAGAATGACAACGCTACGTATGCTTCGACCAGGTGGGTCCCGAATGTCGGGCACTTCCTTGCGTGCGAAGATGTAGCTGGTGGGTCCCAGCAGTCAGGGGTGAATCATTTTTTTGCCCGTAATATGGACGCACTTCCTTGTATGCGAAGATATAGCTGGTGGGTCCCAGCAGTCAGGGGGGAAATATTTTTTTCGCAAAATATGGTGGCCCGTTCGATGGGTCCCTTCTGTCAGGTGGAGGAATAATTATTTTCCGCGTAATAAGGAGGCACTTCCTTGCTGCGGCCGTGGACCCAGCTGTCAGCCTCTCCACGTACAGTACTCTTCCGATGGAAGTCGGTCGTTGACCACATTGACCACGCCGCGCCAAGAGCACCAAGGCGGTGGACGACAGCGAGGCCTATGAAGGGGATAACGCGGAGCCGAGGAAGACGTGGCAGTGGATGCCCACGCGGAGAGGAGTACGAGGGTTCACTGGTTCGGCTGTGGTGTGAGGATGCCGTCGCTGCAGGGCCTAGCCAGCGGTGGGAGTGGTAGGGGCAGTGAGGCCTCCGCGACAGATCAGCCGGCCATGGGAGGCAGGAGCAGGCGGCACGACCGGCGCTGCTTTGGGCGGCTGGAGCAACAAGACCAGAGGTTGAAGAATCACGACGGCCGTTGAATGGACATCGTACGGTCACTACATCTAGAATCGTTTATAGGGACTAAGTTGACAAATCCCTTGGTACGCGTCAACTTAGTAGGCCCACAGGTCAGCCTCCGAAACGGTGCGCCCCAGATGTCAGGGGGAGGAATCATTTTTGGGCGGCTGAAGCTAGAATATCCGAGATTGAAGAAGAAGCACGACATTCGTTGGATGGACATCCAACGGACACTGCTGCTAGAACCATGTGTTGACTATAAGTTGACAAAGCCTTGCATACACGTCAACTTAGTAGGCCCACAAGTGTGTGGCAGAGAACTTATAGCCCATTTGCGATTTGTAAGAATGTACATCCCATTTTTGAATTCTAATGGAATTTACTACAGCCCATTTACAGTTTGTTAAAATAACAGCCCATTTTCTAGCTAGGACAACGATTAATAACTTCAACCAACCATTCAAAACAGAATTCAATAAAATTTCCCACATTTTGATGGGATCCAAAATAGTTTTGTCCTGAAATTTCTAGTCAGATTAAATACAATTTCAATATAAACTTGTATTACGTAAAAATCCAATGAAACATTGCGCGCACAACAATTAATGAAATTAAAATTTTCAAAATCCAAAAGTAATATTTTATAAACTAATTACGTGTTTGGTGCATTTTTATAGTTACTGCCCAGTTTTTATAATTACATCCCATTTCTTATTTCTTAATGCCTATTTTCTTGTTAAGCCTAATGTATCCTTCCTAGGAAAGATTTGCAGCCCAGCGGGGTAGAGAATAACAAGTTGACCCGGATTGTGTACAACTGTCGGCCCAGTTGCATTGCTGATGTTGGAAAAAGGCATGTGTAGTACATTAAAACCTTACGTGGCTACTCAGCCCATATTCAGCGACGCCAGAAAGGCCGAAACAAGGCTTCTGTACAAGTTTTTGAAGTTACTGAGATCAATTAATAACTTAAGAAAAAAGTTAGAGTACAGTGGAACAAAAATTTCATGCAGGCGACACAATCAGGGTGGAGGCAGTGGATCGCTACGGGTAGGTGAAAGTGCAACTATCCCTGGGTGGTTTTGGTAATTCCTAACAACATATAGCTCATTGAGCTAATGATATCTCAAGATAAATATTTCAGGAAAGCTCAATGATTGTCATGGCATGGATGAGAAATGTGGACCCCTCAAAATGCTAAGGACAAAAGATTGGCTCAAGCTCTAAAGCTCAAGACTCTACATTTTACTTTTAGTGATCCAAGATCACATTGAGTCCATAGGAAAAGCCAATACTATTAAAAAGAGGATGAGGTGTTGCTTAATAGGTTACTTGCTCAAAGTGCTTAGTGAGATGCTCCAAAACCCTCAACTACTTACTCATATCCACATATGTCCCAAACCAAAAGTCAAACTCGGGCCCACCGAAACTTTCTATCCGGCGCCACCGAGTTCAGTTGACATAGCCACTGCCACAAAACCCTAGTCCGTTCAGTCTTACCGATAGGGATCTCGGTCTCATCGAGATGGGATTGCAAACTCTCTGTTTCCCTTCATAACGTTTCAGTCCAACCGAGAAGAGCGATCGGTCGCACCGAGTTTGCAATGCAAACTCTCTGTTTCCCTTTCATAATGTTTCGGTCTCACCGAGATGAGCGAATCAGTCCCACCGAGTTTGCCTGACCAACTCTCTAGTTAGCTTATTACCAAAATCGGTCCCACCGAGTTTGTGTAATCAGTCTCACCGAGATTACGTTATGCCCTAACCCTAATGAAATCTGTCCTACCGAGTTGACATGTCGATCCCACCGAAAAGCCTAACGTTCACATTTTGAACTAAATCGGTCTGGCCGAGTTTCATTATTCGGTCCACCGAGTTTGGTGATTTGTGTGTAATGGTTAGATTTTGTGTGGAGGCTATATATAACCCTCCACCCACTCTTCATTCGTGGAGAGAGCCATTAGAACATGCCTACACTTCCATCATACATTTTCTGACAGAGAACCACCTACTCATGTGTTGAGGTCAAGATATTCCATTCCAACCATATGAATCTTGATCTCAGCCTTCTCCAAGTTGCTTTCCACTCAAATCATCTTTCCACCAAATCCAAATCTGTGAGAGAGAGTTGAGTGTTGGGGAGACTATCATTTGAAGCACAAGAGCAAGGACTTCATCATCAACACACCATCTATTACCTTTTGGAGAGTGGTATCTCCGAGATTGGTTAGGTGTCACTTGGGAGCCTCCGTCAAGATTGTGGAGTTGAACCAAGGAGTTTGTACGGGCAAGGAGATCGCCTAGTTCGTGAAGATCTACCGTAGTGAGGCAAGTCCTTCGTGGGCGATGGCCATGGTGGGATAGACAAGGTTGCTTCTTCATGGACCCTTCGTGGGTGGAGCGCTCTGTGGACTCGCGCAACCGTTACCCTTCGTGGGTTGAAGTCTCCATCAACGTGGATGTACGATAGCACCAGGATGTCTACTACACAACCTTCTTCTTGTAGACTTTGTTGGGCCTCCAAGTGCAGAGGTTTGTAGGACAGTAGCATATTTCCTTAAGTGGATGGCCTAAGGTTTATCAATCCGTGGGAGGCGTAGGATGAAGATGGTCTCTCTCAAACAACCCTGCAACCAAATAACAAAGAGTCTCTTGTGTCCCCAATAGCAAGGTAAATTGTAAATTGTATAGGTGCACTAGTTCAGCGAAGAGATGGTGATACAAGTGCAATATGGACGGTAGACATAGGTTTTTGTAATATGAAAATATAAAAACAGCAAGGTAACAAGTGGTAAAAGTGAGCATAAACGGTATTGCAATGCTAGGAAACAAGGCCTAGGGTTCATACTTTCACTAGTGCAAGTTCTCTCAACAATAATAACATAATTGGATCATATAACTATCCCTCAACATGCAACAAAGAGTCACTCCAAAGTCACTAATAGCGGAGAACAAACGAAGAGACTATTGTAGGGTATGAAACCACCTCAAAGTTATTCTTTCAGATCGATCTATTCAAGAGTTCGTACTAGAATAACACCTTAAGACACAAATCAACCAAAACCCTAATGTCACCTAGATACTCCAATGTCACCTCAAGTATCCGTGGGTATGATTATACGATATGCATCACACAATCTCAGATTCATCTATTCAAACCAACACAAAGTACTTCAAAGAGTGCCCCAAAGTTTCTACCGGAGAGTCAAGACGAAAACGTGTGCCAACCCCTATGCATAGGTTCATGGGCGGAACCCGCAAGTTGATCACCAAAACATACATCAAGTGGATCACGTGATATCCCATTGTCACCACAGATAAACACGGCAAGACATACATCAAGTGTTCTCAAATCCTTAAAGACTCAATCCGATAAGATAACTTCAAAGAGAAAACTCAATCCATTACAAGAGAGTAGAGGGGAAGAACCATCATAAGATCCAACTACAATAGCAAAGCTCGCGATACATCAAGATCGTGCCAAATCAAGAACACGAGAGAGAGAGACAGAGAGAGAGAGAGAGAGAGAGAGATCAAACACATAGCTACTGTACATACCCTCATCCCCGAGGGTGAACTACTCCCTCCTCGTCATGCAGAGCGCCGGGATGATGAAGATTGCCACTGGTGAGGGATCCCCCCTCCGGCAGGGTGCCGGAACAGGGTCCCGATTGGTTTTTGGTGGCTACATAGGCTTGCGGCGGCGGAACTCCTGATTTATTCTGCTCTCCGATGGTTTTTGGGTATATGGAGATATATAGGCGAATGAAGTCGGTAAGGGGAGCCACGAGGGGCCCACGAGGGTGGAGGGCGCGCCCAGGGGGGTGGGCGCGCCCCCTGCCTCATGCTTGCCTCATTGTTTCCCTTACGTGCACTCCAAGTCCCCTGGATTGCTTCCATTCCAAAAATAACTCTCCCGAAGGTTTCATTCCGTTTGGACTCCGTTTGATATTCCTTTTCTGCGAAACACTGAAACAAGGAAAAAAACAGAAACTGGCAATGGGCTCTGGGTTAATAGGTTAGTCCCAAAAATAATATAAAAGTGCATAGTAAAGCCCATTAAACATCCAAGATGGATAATATAATAGCATGAATACTTCATAAATTATAGATACATTGGAGACGTATCAGCATCCCCAAGCTTAATTCCTGCTCGTCCTCGAGTAGGTAAATGATAAAAGAAAGAATTTATGAAGTGTGAATGCTAGCAGGTGCATAAGTTTGATCAATGATAATTTCAATCACCTTTTCTAGCATCATTATATGTCATAATAGTAGCTCAATTCATAGAACTTTGCATGATCAAGTAACAAACTATTCACATGTTAAAGTATAGATCATAAACTTTCTTGAAAACTTACAAACCGTGTTATTAGTCATCAAACAATTACAATTCATCTTATTTTCAGGAAGAGTCTATGTCAGAGCTTTGATTTAGCAAACTCCACATACTCAACTATCATTTAGTCTTTCACAATTTCTAACACTCACGCGATATTTATGGGTTCAAAGTTTTAATCAGACACAGAGAAAGATAGGGGCTTATAGATTCGCCTCCCAACCTTTTACCTCAAGGGTAATGTCAACAATAATAGCTCATGATGCCTTACATCAAATTGGATATATATATATATATATATATATATATATATATATATATATATATATATATATATATATCAGAATCTTTCCAACATGAGGTGCTTGCCAAAGGATAAAATGAAAAAAAAGGAAAGGTGAAGATCACCATGACTCTTGCATAAAAGTAAAAGATAGGCCCTTCGCAGAGGGAAGGAGAGGTTTCCATGCGCTTTTATAGTTGGATGCACAAAATCTTAATGCGAGGGAACGTCACTTTATATTGCCACTTGTGACAGGGACCTTTATTATGCAGTCCGTCGCTTTTATTTCTTCCATATCACAAGATCGTATAAAGCTTATTTTCTCCACACTAAAAGATCATACATATTTAGAGAGCAATTTTTATTGCATGCACCGATGACAACTTACTTGAAGGATCTTACTCAATCCATAGGTAGGTATGGTGGACTCTCATGGCAACACTGGTTTAAGGGATGTTTGGAAGCACAAGTAGTATCTCTACTTGGTGCAAGGAATTTGGCTAGCATGAGGGGGAAAGGCAAGCTCAACGCGTTGGGCGATCCATGACAATATACTTTACTTCGGATATAAGAAAACATAACCCATTACGTTGTCGTCCTTGTCCAACATCAACCTTTTATCATGTCATATTTTAATGAGTGCTCACAATTACAAAAGATGTCCAAGATAGTATATTTATATGTGAAATCTCTCTTCCTTCAATATTCTTTCATGAATTGTTCAAGTGACCAATACAACGTTTGCTAACCTTCAATTAATTTACCACCTCTACTTCTTATATGTAAAGTCATTACTCCCCATGAGATAAGCATATGAAACATATATAATTTCAGATTTATGATATACAATTTATTCAACCATTTACTCATAGGATATAAGTGAAGCACACGAGTAAATGACAAACTACTCCAACAAGATATAAGTGAAGATCAATGAGTAGTTGAATAATTATGTAGCTATGTGAAGACTCTCTCTAATTTAAGAATTTCAGATCTTGGTATTTTATTCAAATAGCAAGCAAAGCTAAAGAAAATAAAATGACGCTCCAAGCAAAACACATATCATGTGGTGAATAAAAATATAGCTCCAAGTAAAGTTACCGATGAACGAAGACGAAAGAGGGGATGCCATCCGGGGCATCCCCAAGCTTAGGCTTTTGGTTGTCCTTGAATATTACCTTGGGGTGCCTTGGGCATCCCCAAGCTTAGGCTCTTGCCACTCCTTATTCCATAGTCCATCGAATCTTTACCCAAAACTTGAAAACTTCACAACACAAAACTTAACAGAAAACTCGTAAGCTCCGTTAGTATAAGAAAATAAATCACCACTTAGGTACTGTTGTGAACTCATTCTCAATTCATATTGGTGTAATATCTACTGTATTCCAACTTCTCTATGGTTTATAAACTATTTTACTGACCATAGACTCATCAAAATAAGCAAACAACACACAAAAACAGAATCTGTCAAAAACAGAACAGTCTGTAGTAATCTGTAACTAACGCAAACTTCTGGAACTCAAAAAATTCTACCAAAATAGGAAGACATAGATAATTTGTTTATTGATCTACTGCAATTGGAATCAGTATTTTATCACGTTCTGGTGATTTTAAACAATTGTTTTCGTGAACAGAAATTTTCTGGAATTTTCAGCAGGATCGAATAACTATCATCCAAGAAGATCCTATAGGTCTTACTTGGCACAAACACTAATTAAAACATAAAACCACATCTAACCAGAGTCTAGATGATTTATTTATTACTAAACAGAACCAAAAATCAAGAAACAAAAATAAAACTGGGTTGCCTCCCAACAAGCGCTAACGTTTAACGCCCCTAGCTAGGCATGATAATTTCAATGATGCTCACATAAAAGATAGGAATTGAAACATAAAGAGAGCATCATGAAAAATATGACTAGCACATTTAAGTCTAACCCACTTCCTATGCATAGGGATTTTGTGAGCAAACAACTTATGGGAACAATAATCAACTAGCATAGGAAGGCAAAACAAGCATAACTTCAAAACTTTAAGCACATAGAGAGGAAACTTGATATTATTGCAATTCCTACAAGCATATATTCCTCCCTCATAATAATTTTCAGTAGAATCATGAATGAATTCAACAATATAACCATCACATAAAGCATTCTTTTCATGATCTACAAGCATAGAAATTTTCTTACTCTCCACATAAGCAAAATTCTTCTCATGAATAGTAGTGGGAGCAAACTCAACAAAATAACTATCATGTGATTGAAAATTAAGATCAAGATGACAAGTTTCATGGTTATCATTATTCTTTATAGCATACGTGTCATCACAATAATCATCATAGATAGGAGGCATGCTTTCATCATAATAAATTTGTTCATCAAAACTTGGGGGACTAAACATATCATCTTCATCAAACATAGCATCCCCAAGCTTGTGTCTTTGCATATCATTAGCATCATGGGTATACAAAGAATTCATACTAACAACATTGCAATCATGCTCATCATTCACATATTTTATGCCAAACATTTTAGAGACTTCTTCTTCTAGCACTTGAGCACAATTTTCCTTTCCATCATTCTCACGAAAGATACTAAAATGATGAAGCGTATGAGGCAAACTCAATTACATTTATTTTTTGTAGTTTTCTTTTATAAAATAACTAGTGATAAAACAAGAAACAAAAAGATTCGATTGCAAGATCTAAAGATATACCTTAAAGCACTCACCTCCCCGGCAACGGCGCCAGAAAAGAGCTTAGTTGACGGGGTGTGAGTGCCGCTTACCTAGCCTCCCCGGCAACGGCGCCAGAAAAGAGCTTGATGTCTACTACACAACCTTCTTCTTGTAGACGTTGTTGGGCCTCCAAGTGCAGAGGTTTGTAGGACAGTAGCAAATTTCCCTCAAGTGGATGACCTAAGGTTTATCAATCCGTGGGAGGCGTATGATGAAGATGGTCTCTCTCAAACAACCCTGCAACCAAATAAAAAAGAGTCTCTTGTGTCCCAAACACACCCAATACAATGGTAAATTGTATAGGTGCACTAGTTCGGCGAAGAGATGGTGATACAAGTGCAATACAAGTGCAATGGTGATACAAGTGCAATACAAGTGCAATGGTATATCTATATGGATGGTAGATATAGGTTTTTGTAATCTGAAAATATAAAAACAGCAAGGTAACAAATGGTAAAGGTGAGCATAAACGGTATTGCAATACTAGGAAACAAGGCCTAGGGTTCATACTTTTACTAGTGAAAGTTCTCTCGACAATAATAACATAATTGGATCATATAACTATCCCTCAACATGCAACAAAGAGTCACTCCAAAGTCACTAATAGTGGAGAACAAACGAAGAGATTATTGTAGGGTACGAAACCACCTCAAAGTTATTCTTTCAGATCGATCTATTCAAGAGTTTGTATTAGAATAACACCTTAAGACACAAATCAACCAAAACCCTAATGTCACCTAGATACTCCAATGTCACCTCAAGTATCCGTGGGTATGATTATACGATATGCATCACACAATCTCAGATTCATCTATTCAAACCAACACAAAGTACTTCAAAGAGTGCCCCAAAGTTTCTACCGGAGAGTCAAGACGAAAACGTGTGCCAACCCCTATTCATAGGTTCATGGGTGGAACCCGCAAGTTGATCACCAAAAACATACATCAAGTGGATCACGTGATATCCCATTGTCACCACAGATAAGCACGGCAAGACATACATCAAGTGTTCTCAAATCCTTAAAGACTCAATCCGATAAGATAACTTCAAAGAGAAAACTCAATCCATTACAAGAGAGTAGAGGGGAAGAAACATCATAAGATCCAACAACAATAGCAAAGCTCGCGATACATCAAGATCGTGCTAAATCAAGAACACGAGAGACAGAGAGAGAGAGAGATCAAACACATAGCTACTGGTACATACCCTCAGCCCCGAGGGTGAACTACTCCCTCCTCGTCATGGAGAGCGCCGGGATGACGAATATGGCCACCGGTGAGGGATCCCTCCACTGGCAGGGTGCCGGAACAGGGTAACGATTGGTTTTTGGTGGCTACAGAGGCTTGCGGTGGCGGAACTCCCGATCTATTCTGCTCTCCGATGGTTTTAGGTTATATGGAGATATATAGGCGAAAGAAGTCGGTAAGGGGAGCCACGAGGGGCCTACGAGGGTGGAGGGCGTGCCCAGGGGGCTGGGCGCGCCCCCTGCCTCGTGCCTTCCTCGTTGCTTCCCTTACGTGTACTCGAAGTCCCCTGGATTGCTTCCGTTGCAAAAATAACTCTCCCGAAGGTTTCATTCCATTTGGACTCCGTTTGATATTCCTTTTCTGCGAAACACTGAAAGAAGGGAAAAAACAGAAACTGGCACTGGGCTCTGGGTTAATAGGTTAGTCCCAAAAATAATATAAAAGTGCATAGTAAAGCCCATTAAACATCCAAGATGGATAATATAATAGCATGAATACTTCAGATACGTTGGAGACGTATCACACCACCTATCGGAACCACGCCAAAAATCTCTGTGTCTACATTGCGTTTGCTCCCTCCAAACTTCTCCCTTTACCTTCATGTGCAATGTTTTACATTCCGCTGCTATACTCTTAGACTTGCATGTGTAGGTTGTTTACTTGACTAGTGCTAAGTTGCTAAAATCTGCCAAAACATAAAATTGGGAAAAGGCTAGATTTTTATTTGGTCAAGTAGTCTAATCACCCCCCCTCAAGACATACTTTCGATCCTACAAGTGGTATCAGAGCTTTGGTCTCCATTTGCCTTGATTTCCATTTTGGTGATCATAGCCTTGGTTTCACAACCTAGGAGAGTATGGTGTCTAGCAAGGGAAATTACCACCGTAGAGGTCCTTACTTTGATGGTACTAATTTTTCTAGTTGGAAGCACAAGATAAAAATGCATATTCTTGGACATAACCCCGCCGTTTGGGCTATTCTTTGTATTGGCTTGCAAGGTGAATTCTTTGATGGGAGGGAACCGAACCGTGAAGCTACTGTGGAAGAGTTGAAGATGCTGCAATACAATGCTCAAGCATGTGATATTCTCTTCAACGGATTGTGCCCCGAAGAATTCAACAAAATCAGCCGTCTTGAGAATGCAAAGGAAATTTGGGATACTTTGATTGATATGCACGAGGGTACCGACTCCGTCAAGGAATCCAAATTGGATGTGCTTCAAAGTCAACTTGACAAGTTCAAAATGAAGGATGGTGAAGGTGTCGCTGAAATGTACTCTAGGCTTGCTCTCATCACAAATGATATTGCCGGCTTAGGGAGTGAAGAGATGACCGGTAGATTCATCATCAAGAAGATCCTAAGAACCTTTGATGGAAAATATGATACTGTGTGCACATTGATCCAAATGATGCCCAACTACAAAGATCTCAAGCCAACGGAAGTCATTGGAAGAATTGTTGCTCATGAGATGTCACTTAAGGATAAGGAAGAGCTCCACAACAAGTCAAGTGGTGCTTACAAAGCCTCATGTGATGCTCCCACATCATCAAGTGAGAAACAAACCTTCAATGAAGAATTGAGCCTAATGGTGAAGAACTTCAACAAGTTCTACAAGAGTAGAAGTAAGGAGACAAGTTCCAAGTCAAGGTCCTACAATGACAAAAGATCTTCAAGGCATGAACAAACCACAATTGTGGAAGACCCGGACACTACTCAAATGAGTGTACAGCTCCCTACAAAAGAAGAGAAGATTCTCCCAAAAGAAGAAGTAGAAGAGAAGAATCACCACCAAGAGAGAGAAGGAGTAGAGATGATCGTTATGAACGTAGAACCTCTCGGAGAAGCAAGGATTCGGAAAGGAAGGACAAAATCATCAAAGAGCTACACAAAAAAAGACATCAAGCTCACGTTGGTGAATGGGTATCCGTCTCCGACTCCGACCATCACTCCGAAAGAAGTTATCACTCCGACTCCAAATATACTCAAGATGAAGGTGTTGCCGGTCTAGCACTTGTGTCAACCAACTCCTATGACATATTTGACTCACTAAATAAAGGAATTGGAAGATGCTTCATGGCTAAAGGCCCAAAGGTATCACACCCCGAGTATGTTGATTTCAATAGTGATGAAGATGATTTGCTAGGAGATGATGATTTACTTGTTGATAACTCTAGTTATGAAAACTATGATGAACTTGCTATTAATCATGCTAATCAAGATAATACGAATGACAATGATAAGAAGGAGATTAAGCATCTAACTAAAGAACTAAACACTCTTAAGTTAGCTCATGAAACTACCTTGGAAGATTATCGAGAACTTTTAAAGACTCATGAGAAGCTACGCTTTGAAAATCTCAACCTTGAGCAAGAGCATGAGTTCTTAAAAGCAATCAATGATGATCTTCGCAAGAAAAGTTCTTCTTACATTGCCAAGCGTTTACTCTTGTGTACTTACATGCCACAAGTAAAATCTAGCAACAAGAGTAAGAAAGATTCTTCATCTAGTAGTAACAATAATCATGATAAATCAAATGTTGTTGCTTCTAGTAGTACTCTTGATTCCACTAATGATTCTCTTAGCCAAGTTACAGTTGAGCAAGAAAATAGCTTATTGAAGGTAATTATAGAGAAAGGTGTTTATAAGAGCCTTGCCGGAAGTAAGCAATTTGAGGAAATTGTACGCAAGCGAAGACACCGGAAGAATCAAGGTGTTGGTTTTGAACGAAACTTCAATGCCAATAGAGTTGAGTGGGAAGAACATCAATACCCCAAGACGAAGTTTGTTCCTCAACAAGAGAAGTATGATCCTACTTCTTTCCAAGGAACACTAGCTCAATATGATCTTCCACCACAAGACCACAAGCAAAAAAGCAAGGACAAGCTTCAAGAGGAGATTGATGCATTTGTAGAAGCTCCCAAGGCCTTTATCAATGACGAGGAAATATCTTGAATGCTGTGCAAAGAAAACGGATAGACAACACAATATATAAGTTTTGCTAGAACATTAATTTGACATACAACCCTTTCTAGAAAAAGTTCAGGTAAAAAAATAGAACAGGTCACAATCAAATGTACTGGCACATCAGTGCTTCACACCCATAGCTCGGATTTAACTATTACAATATCTGACAAGATTCAGTTGTTACCTCAAATTAGAGCACATCCAGGCAGCCAACCCTGCCTCTTCTCCCAAAGAAGCAGTGGCCTCCGCCGCGCGATGAAGTAGGCCCTGTGCCATCCATCGTTCCGAGCAACAAGGAGAAAGTCTGACGTTGACTCCTGTAATGGACGTCGTCGACGGACCAGGGCACCAGCGGCGGCGGCAGGACTTCGATTGATGGATTGACCACTTCTTCGACATGCACGGACACTCGATACAGGTACATCCCTAACGTGGTCCGCGGAGGCATGGTGGCGACGAATAGTACAACCCTAGTTCGTCCACCAGTATCTCAACAACAATCACCTTCGGTATGGTGGACGGCTTCTTCATCCATGCCATAACCGTCAGAGCCCAGCTGTCTGGAGGAACAAACATACTTACGAGCTCACCTCCAAGGTCATTGATAAGCTCATTCATGGACTCGATGTTCCAAGCACGTCGAGGCATGCCGTGGAAGGTAAGCTTTGTTAAAAACTCAAGCTCAAAGGGCACCGAGCCCCATCCTGGGTGCCACCGATCAAATCTCACCAGCGCGCCATCGCAGAACAAATGCCGGGAAGATTTGAACACACGACTGCAGTCGAAAGTTGTCCGGAACCTGACGAAGAAATCAGCCGATGGCAGACAGACTTCGACGAGCAAGTCACTTATTTGGATGCCGTGCGCAATGCCAAGAGCTTTGACAAGGTCGTCGGGCGAGACGGGAGGCCGGTCGCTGTTGATGGTTACCATCAGCACTTTGCCGGCAAACTGGTCGTCAAGCGCCGCCATGCCACTGTTGAGCGACAGCACGCAGTGCCCGAAGGCAGGACGGACCTCAGGATCTCCGGCTCGGAGATTCCCGTTGACCGGCGACATGATAGTGCGCTTGAGTATAGGGAGTACAGGAGGTGGATTTGGGGGAACTGGAGTAGGAATCGAGATTCCAGAGGTGGGGAGGGGCAGGAGATTGGGGATGAAAAGGTAGCATGAATTTTGAACACGCGCCATATGCTCTCGGCGCGCAAGCGCACGAAAACATCGGTGGCGACCACATGTCGGCCTAAGAGTCCCTATTCTTTCTTTTTTTGAGAGCCCGGCCTTTTTTGTCGGCGTTCTGGGAACGGGGGTCCCCAGACTTGCCTGCCTGCGGCCCACGGCGTGGCTCCACTCGCGGCCCGGTACAGCCCATCTGTTGGGGAACGTAGTAATTTCAAAAAAATTCCTACGCACACGCAAGATCATGGTGATGCATAGCAACGAGAGGGGAGAGTGTTGTCCACGGACCCTCGTAGACCGACAGCGGAAGCGTTATCACAACGCGGTTGATGTAGTCGTACGTCTTCACGATCCGACCGATCAAGTACCAAACGCACGGCACCTCCGAGTTCTACACACGTTCAGCTCGATGACGTCCCTCGAACTCCGATCCAGCCGAGTGTTGAGGGAGAGTTTCGTCAGCACAACGGCGTGGTGACGATGATGATGTTCTACCGACGCAGGGCTTCGCCTAAGCTCCGCAATGATATTATCGAGGTGTAATTTGGTGGAGGGGGGCACCGCACACGGCTAAAAGATCTCAAGGATCAATTGTTGTGTCTCTGGGGTGCCCCCTGCCCCCGTATATAAAGGAGCAAGGGAGGTGGAGGCGGGCCCTAGGAGGGGGCGCACCAAGTGTGGAGTCCTACTAGGACTCCCTAGTCCTAGTAGGATTCCACCTCCCATATGGAATAGGAAAAGAGGAAGGGAAAAAGAGAAGGAAGGAAGGGGGTGCCCCCCTTCCCTAGTCCAATTCGGACCAGACCAAGGGGAGGGGTGCGGCCACCCTTGAGGCCCTTTTTCTTCTTTCCCGTATGGCCCAATAAGGCCCAATACGTATTCCCGTAACTCTCCGGTACTCCAAAAAATACCCGAATCACTCGGAACCTTTCCGAAGTCCGAATATAGTCGTCCAATATATCGATCTTTACGTCTCGACCATTTCGAGACTCCTCGTCATGTCCCCGATCTCATCCGGGACTCCGAACTCCTTCGGTACATCAACATACATAAACTCATAATAAAACTGTCATCGTAACTTTAAGCGTGCGGACCCTACGGGTTCGAGAACTATGTAGACATGACCGAGACACGTCTCCGGTCAATAACCAATAGCGGGACCTGGATGCCCATATTGGCTCCCACATATTCTACGAAGATCTTTATCGGTCAGACCGCATAACAACATACGTTGTTCCCTTTGTCATCAGTATGTTACTTGCCCGAGATTCGATCGTCGGTATCTCGATACCTAGTTCAATCTCGTTACCGGCAAGTCTCTTTACTCGTTCCGTAACACATCATCCCGCAACTAACTTATTAGTCACAATGCTTGCAAGGCTTATAGTGATGTGCATTACCGAGTGGGCCCAGAGATACCTCTCCGACAATCGGAGTGACAAATCCTAATCTCGAAATACGCCAACCCAACAAGTACCTTTGGAGACACCTGTAGAGCACCTTTATAATCACCCATTTACGTTGTGACGTTTGGTAGCACACAAAGTGTTCCTCCGGTAAACGGGAGTTGCATAATCTCATAGTCAGAGGAACATGTATAAGTCATGAAGAAAGCAATAGCAACATACTAAACGATCGGGTGCTAAGCTAACGGAATGGGTCAAGTCAATCACGTCATTCTCCTAATGAGGTGATCTCGTTAATCAAATGACAACTTATGTCTATGGCTAGGAAACATAACCATCTTTGATTAACGAGCTAGTCAAGTAGAGGCATACTAGTGGCACTCTGTTTGTCTATGTATTCACACATGTATTATGTTTCCGGTTAATACAATTCTAGCATGAATAATAAACATTTATCATGATATAAGGAAATAAATAATAACTTTATTATTGCCTCTAGGGCATATTTCCTTCAGTCTCCCACTTGCACTAGAGTCAATAATCTAGTTCACATCGCCATGTGATTTAACATGAATAGTTCACATCACCATGTGATTAACACCCATGGTTCACATCGTCATGTGACCATCACCCAAAGGGTTTACTAGAGTCAGTAATCTAGTTCACATCGCTATGTGATTAACACCCAAAGAGTACTAAGGTGTGATCATGTTTTGCTTGTGAGATAATTTTAGTCAACGGGTCTGTCACATTCAGATCCGTAAGTATTTTGCAAATTTCTATGTCTACAATGCTCTGCATGGAGCTACTCTAGCTAATTGCTCCCACTTTCAATATGTATCTAGACCGAGACTTAGAGTCATCTAGATTAGTGTCAAAACTTGCATCGACGTAACCTTTTACGACGAGCCTTTTGTCACTTCCATAATCGAGAAACATATCCTTATTCCAGTAAGGATAATTTTGACCGCTGTCCAGTGATCTACTCCTAGATCACTATTGTACTCCCTTGCCAAAATCAGTGTAGGGTATACAATAGATCTGGTACACAGCATGGCATACTTTATAGAACCTATGGCCAAGGCATAGGGAATGACTTTCATTCTCTTTCTATCTTTTGCCGTGGTCGGGCTTTGAGTCTTTACTCAATTTCACACCTTGTAACACAGGCAAGAACTCTTTCTTTGACTGTTCTATTTTGAACTACTTCAAAATCTTGTTAAGGTATGTACTCATTGAAAAACTTATCAAGCGTCTTCATCTATCTCTATAGATCTTGATGCTCAATATGTAAGCAGCTTCACCGAGGTCTATCTTTGAAAAACTCCTTTCAAACACTCCTTTATGCTTTGCAGAATAATTCTACATTATTTCCGATCAACAATATGTCATTCACATATACTTATCAGAAATGCTGTAGTGCTCCCACTCACTTTCTTGTAAATACAGGCTTCACCGCAAGTCTGTATACAACTATATGCTTTGATCAACTTATCAAAGCGTATATTCCAACTCCGAGATGCTTGCACCAGTCCATTGATGGATCGCTGGAGCTTGCATATTTTGTTAGCACCTTTAGGATTGACAAAACCTTCTGGTTGTATCATATACAACTCTTCTTTAATAAATCCATCAAGGAATGCAGTTTTGTTTATCCTTTGCCAGATTTCATAAAATGCGGCAATTGCTAACATGATTCGGACAGACTTAAGCATAGATACGAGTGAGAAACTCTCATCGTAGTCAACATCTTGAACTTGTCGAAAACCTTTTTGCGACAATTCTAGCTTTGTAGATAGTGATACTACTATCAGCGTCCGTCTTCCTCTTGACAATCCATTTATTCTCAATTGCTTGCCGATCATCGGGCAAGTCAACCAAAGTCCACACTTTGTTCTCATACATGGATCTCATCTCAGATTTCATGGCCTCAAGCCATTTTGCGGAATCTGGGCTCACCATCGCTTCTTCATAGTTCGTAGGTTCGTCATGGTCTAGTAACATAACCTCCAGAACAGGATTACCGTACCACTCTGGTGCGGATCTTACTCTGGTTTACCTACGAGGTTTGGTAGTAACTTGATCTGAAGTTACATGATCATCATCATTAACTTCCTCACTAATTGGTGTAGAAGTCACAGGAACAGATTTCTGTGATCCAATAAGGGAGCAGGTACAGTTACCTCATCAAGTTCTACTTTCCTCCCACTCACATCTTTCGAGAGAAACTCCTTCTCTAGAAAGGATCCATACTTAGCAACGAATGTCTTGCCTTCGGATCTGTGATAGAAGGTGTACCCAACTGTCTCCTTTGGGTATCCTATGAAGACACATTTCTCCGATTTGGGTTTGAACTTATCAGGATGAAATTTTTTCACATAAGCATCGCAACCCCAAAATTTTAAGAAACGACAACTTTGGTTTCTTGCCAAACCACAGTTCATAAGGCGTCGTCTCAACGGATTTTGATGGTGCCCTATTTAACGTGAATGTAGCTGTCTCTAATGCATAACCCAAAACGATAGTGGTAAATTGGTAAGAGACATCATAGATTGCACTATATCCAATAAAGTACGGTTATGACGTTCGGACACACCATTACACTGTGGTGTTCCAGGTGGCGTGAGTAGTGAAACTATTTCACATTGTTTTAACTGAAGGCCAAACTCGTAACTCAAATATTTTACCTCTGCGATCATATCGTAGAAACTTTTATTTTCTTGTTACGATGATTCTCCACTTCACTCTGAAATTCTTTGAACTTTTCAAATGTTTCAGACTTTGTGTTTCATCAAGTAGATATACCCATATCTGCTCAACTCATCTGTGAAGGTCAGAAAATAATGATACCTGCTACGAGCCTCAATATTCATCGGACCACATACATCTGTATGTATGATTTCCAACAAATCTGTTGCTCTCTCCATAGTTCCGGAGAACGGCGTTTTAGTCATCTTGCCCATGAGGCACGGTTCGCAAGCATCAAGTGATTCATAATCAAGTGATTCCAAAATCCCATTAGTATGGAGTTTCTTCATGCGCTTTACACCAATATGACCTAAACGGCAGTACCACAAATAAGTTGCACTATCATTATTAACTTTGCATCTTTTGGCTTCAATATTATGAATATGTGTATCACTACGATCGAGATCCAACAAACCATTTTCTTTGGTGTGTATGACCATAAAGGTTTTATTCATGTAAACAGAACAACAATTGTTCTCTAACTTAAATGAATAACCGTATTGCAATAAACATGATCAGATCATATTCATGCTCAACGCAAACACCAAATAACACTTATTTAGTTTCAACACTAATCCCGAAAGTACAGGGAGTGTGCGATGATGATCATATCAATCTTGGAACTACTTCCAACACACATCTTCACCTCGCCTTTTACTAGTCTCTGTTTATTCTGCAACTCCCGTTTTCGAGTTACTACTCTTTAGCAACTGAACCAGTATCAATTACCGAGGGGTTGCTATAAACACTAGTAAAGTACACATCAATAATCTGTATATCAAATATACCTTTGTTCACTTTTACTAGTCTCTGTTTATTCTGCAACTCCCGTTTCGAGTTACTACTCTTAGCAACTGAACCAGTATCAATTACCGAGGGATTGCTATAAACACTAGTAAAGTACACATCAATAATCTGTATATCAAATATACCTTTGTTCACTTTGCCATCCTTCTTATCCACCAAATAGTTGGGGTAGTTCCGCTTCCAGTGACCAGTCCCTTTGCAGTAGAAGCACTTAGTCTCAGGCTTAGGACCAGACTTAGGCTTCTTCACTTGAGCAGCAACTTGCTTGCCGTTCTTTTTGAAGTTCCCCTTTTTCCCTTTGCCCTTTTCTTGAAACTAGCGGTCTCGTCAACCATCAACAATTGAAGTGGTCTCGTCAACCATCAACACTTGATGTTTTTCTTGATTTCTACCTTCGTCGATTTCAGCATCACGAAGAGCTCGGGAATTACTTTCGTCATCCCTTGCATACCATAGTTCATCACGAAGTTCTACTAACTTGGTGATGGTGACTAGAGAATTTTGTCAATCACTATTTTATCTGGAAGATAAACTCCCACTTGATTCAAGCGATTGTAGTACCCAGACAATCTGAGCACATGCTCAGTAGTTGAGCGATTCTCCTCCATCTTTTTGCTATAGAACTTGTTGGAGATTTCATATCTCTCAACTCGGGTATTTGCTTGAAATATTAACTTCAACTCCTGGAACATCTCATATGGTCCATGACGTTCAAAACGTCTTTGAAGTCCCGATTCTAAGCCGTTAAGAATGGTGCACTAAACTATCAAGTAGTCATCAAATTGAGCTAGCCAAACGTTCATAACGTCTGCATCTGCTCCTGCAATAGGTCTGTCACCTAGCGGTGCATCAAGGACATAATTTTTCTGTGCAGCAATGAGGATAATCCTCAAATCACGGATCCAATCCGCATCTTTGCTACTAACATCTTTCAACATAATTTTTCTCTAGGAACAAAAAATAAACACAGGGAAGCAACAACGCGAGCTGTTGATCTACAACATAATTTGCAAAATACTATCAGGACTAAGTTCATGATAAATTTAAGTTCAATTAATCATATTACTTAAGAACTCCCACTTAGATAGACATCTCTCTAATCATCTAAGTGATTACGTGATCCAAAGCAACTAAACCATGTCCGATTAACACGTGAGATGGAGTAGTTTCAATGGTGAACATCACTATGTTGATCATATCTACTATATGATTCACGCTCGACCTTTCGGTCTCTGTGTTCTGAGGCCATATCTGTATATGCTAGGCTCGTCAAGTTTAACCTGAGTATTCCGCGTGTGCAACTGTTTTGCACCCGTTGTATTTGAACGAAGAGCCTATCACACCCGATTAACACGTGGTGTCTCAGCACGAAGAACTTTTGCAACGGTGCATACTCAGGGAGAACATTTTTATCTTGAAATTTTAGTGAGAGATCATCTTATAATGCTACCGTCAATCAAAGCAAGATAAGATGCATAAAGGATTAACATCACATACAATCAATATAAGTGATATGATATGGCCATCATCATCTTGTGCTTGTGATCTCCATCTCCGAAGCACCGTGCTTGTGATCTCCATCTCCGAAGCACCGTCATGATCACCATCGTCACCGGCGCGACACCTTGATCTCCATCGTAGCATCGTTGTCGTCTCGCCAACTTATTGCTTTTACGACTATCGCTACCGCTTAGTGATAAAGTAAAACTATTACATGGCGATTGCATCTCATACAATAAAGCGACAACCATATGGCTCCTGCCAGTTGCCGATAACTCGGTTACAAAACATGATCATCTCATACAACACATTATATCACATCATGTCTTGACCATATCACATCACAACATGCCCTGCAAAAACAAGTTAGACGTCCTCTACTTTGTTGTTGCAAGTTTTACGTGGCTGCTACGGGCTTAGCAAGAACCGTTCTTACCTACGCATCAAAACCACAATGATAGTTACTCAAGTTGGTTTGTTTTAACCTTCGCAAGGACCGGGCGTAGCCACACTCGGTTCAACTAAAGTGAGAGAGACAGACACCCGCCAGTCACCTTTAAGCAACGAGTGCTCCGAACGGTGAAACCAGTCTCGCGTAAGCGTACGCGTAATGTCGGTCCGGGCTGCTTCATCTCACAATACCGTTGAACCAAAGTATGACATGCTGGTAAGCAGTATGACTTATATCGCCCACAACTCACTTGTGTTCTACTCGTGCATAGAATCAACGCATAAAACCAGGCTCGGATGCCACTGTTGGGGAACGTAGTAATTTCAAAAAAATTCCTACGCACACGCAAGATCATGGTGATGCATAGCAACGAGAGAGGAGAGTGTTGTCCACGTACCCTCGTAGACCGACAGCGGAAGCGTTATCACAACGCGGTTGATGTAGTCGTACGTCTTAACGATCCGACCGATCAAGTACCGAACGCACGGCACCTCCGAGTTCTACACACGTTCAGCTCGATGACGTCCCTCGAACTCCGATCCAGCCGAGTGTTGAGGGAGAGTTTCGTCAGCACGACGGCGTGGTGACGATGATGATGTTCTACCGACGTAGGGCTTCGCCTAAGCTCCGCAATGATATTATCGAGGTGTAATTTGATGGAGGGGGGCACCGCACACGGCTAAATGATCTCAAGGATCAATTGTTGTGTCTCTGGGGTGCCCCCTGCCCCCGTATATAAAGGAGCAAGGGAGGAGGAGGCCGGCCCTAGGAGGGGGCGCACCAAGTGTGGAGTCCTACTAGGACTCCCTAGTCCTGGTAGGATTCCACCTCCCATATGGAATAGGAAAAGAGGAAGGGAAAAAGAGAAGGAAGGAAGGGGGCGCCCCCCTTCCCTAGTCCAATTCGGACCAGACCAAGGGGAGGGGTGCGGCCACCCTTGAGGCCCTTTTTCTTCTTTCCCGTATGGCCCAATAAGGCCCAATACGTATTCCCGTAACTCTCCGGTACTCCGAAAAATACCCGAATCACTCGGAACCTTTCCGAAGTCCGAATATAGTCGTCCAATATATCGATCTTTACGTCTCGACCATTTCGAGACTCCTCGTCATGTCCCCGATCTCATCCGGGACTCCGAACTCCTTCGGTACATCAACATACATAAACTCATAATAAAACTGTCATCGTAACTTTAAGCGTGCGGACCCTACGGGTTCGAGAACTATGTAGACATGACCGAGACACGTCTCCGGTCAATAACCAATAGCGGGACCTGGATGCCCATATTGGCTCCCACATATTCTACGAAGATCTTTATCGGTCAGACCGCATAACAACATACGTTGTTCCCTTTGTCATCAGTATGTTACTTGCCCGAGATTCGATCGTCGGTATCTCGATACCTAGTTCAATCTCGTTACCGGCAAGTCTCTTTACTCGTTCCGTAACACATCATCCCGCAACTAACTTATTAGTCACAATGCTTGCAAGGCTTATAGTGATGTGCATTACCGAGTGGGCCCAGAGATACCTCTCCGACAATCGGAGTGACAAATCCTAATCTCGAAATACGCCAACCCAACAAGTACCTTTGGAGACACCTGTAGAGCACCTTTATAATCACCCATTTACGTTGTGACGTTTGGTAGCACACAAAGTGTTCCTCCGGTAAACGGGAGTTGCATAATCTCATAGTCATAGGAACATGTATAAGTCATGAAGAAAGCAATAGCAACATACTAAACGATCGGGTGCTAAGCTAACGGAATGTGTCAAGTCAATCACGTCATTCTCCTAATGAGGTGATCTCGTTAATCAAATGACAACTTATGTCTATGGCTAGGAAACATAACCATCTTTGATTAACGAGCTAGTCAAGTAGAGGCATACTAGTGACACTCTGTTTGTCTATGTATTCACACATGTATTATGTTTCCGGTTAATACAATTCTAGCATGAATAATAAACATTTATCATGATATAAGGAAATAAATAATAACTTTATTATTGCCTCTAGGGCATATTTCCTTCACCATCTTCACCAACAAGCACTCAAGACCTTCGCGAGGGGCCAAGCCTCGCGAGGCGGACGACACAAGACCTCCTCAGGAGCGGCCTCACCAGGATGGCTCGCGAGTGGCGGAGAGATCAAGGCAAGGCGAACCTCGCGAGGTTCCAATGACGTAAGCCATGACGACCAAGGCCAGGCGGGCGCCAGTGCGCACAGTGTCCTCGTTTCCTCTTTGGTGCTAAAGGGGCGAGCGCAGGCGAGGAATCCCGAGGCATCAGACAAAGGTTTCCATATCGGTGCAATGAGACCAAGACCAGCAGGACGGCATGACGGAGGTCACCATGGAGCCCAAGACGGCGTCACCACCACAGCCTTTGGCAGGAGAAGACTACTTTTGTCAGGATAAGCCGTACTAGCTGCCCCCCTTCAAACTTGGCCGTTGTGGGATCCCTTCCCGCTCAATATTTGGGAAGAGGACCGGGGCCTCTATAAATAGGACTAGCCACCTCCATAGCAAGGGATCGAAACCTTCACCAGCTCACCAAGCATAAGAACACCTCTCCTCAGGAGGTTGTTCTTCCCTTGTAAATGTTCATCCTTAGCCCAAGAGGCAATCCACCACACCACACCGGAGTAGGGTATTACACCACAATGGTGGCCCGAACCAGTATAAATTGCGTGTCTCTTGTGTTGCAGGTTCGTCGAGCTAGGCTTTGAGATCGCGGTGAGGCTAAGGGCATGATTAGGTAGGGGGAAATCTTCACGCGCACCCAAGTGTTCGAACCTCAAGGGTTTTGCCGTAACCCGAAATCTGACATTCTGCGCGGTAGGTAGGGGTGCGCCGGAGCTTTCCTTCCGTTGATCCGCACTTTGCAACCACCACGCTTCACCCCATGGCAGGCGCCACGCTTCCAGCTCCGACGACTGATGCCAACGGCGGGGCTAGGGGGCTCCGAGCCTTGGCCCCAGCTTTACGGCAGGTGCGGTGGCCGCCCAAGTTCAAGCCAGAGATGCCACCGCGCTACGACGGCGCGGCGGACCCGGTGGCTTTCCTGCTGGCGTACGAGGAGGCCGTCCTTAAGGCCGGGGGCGACGACAGGGTCATGGCCAACTGGCTCCCCATGGCACTCACTGGTGTGCCACGCGCTTGGCTACTCCGCCTACCGGGATCTTCAGTGGCCTCCTGGGGGAGCTGTGCGACCTCTTCATCGCGCGCTTCAGGGGACCAGCCCCCCCATCGTCGCGGCCCTCATTGGTGGCTCGCAAGCGCCGCCCTTGGACCATCATACCAAGACGTTCTTTCGCCAGATCGGCACCGCCTCCACGCGGCAGGGGGCTCCCCCGGGTTGGGCGGCGCCCAAGGCCGACCTAATCTTCGACTCGGGGATCACCCCGTCACCACCATCGGTTCAGGCGTGCTCCCAATTCTTTGCACGCCCACCATCTGCAGTGTAGCCGTCACCAAGACCCTCATTGACGGCGGCGCCGGCCTCAACGTACTCTCTGTGGAGGCTTTTAGCCTCCTCCTCATACCGCTTGAGCGGCTCCACCCCAGCAAGCCCTTCTCCGGGGTCGGCGGCGGCTCCTCCAACCCCTTGGGGCAGATCCGTCTCCCCGTGACCTTTGGCACACGCGACAACTACCGCACCTAGCTAATCGACTTCGACATCGCCCGCATCAATCTACCGTCCAACGCCATCCTTTGGTACCCGGCGCTGGCCCGATTCATGGCAGCTACTCATCCTGCCTACAACCTCATGAAGATGCCGGGGAGCAAGGGCGCCCTCACATCGGCCGGGGACACCAAGGAAGCCTTGGCGGCCCTCAAACTCGCCTTCAAGGCCGCGGCACCAGCTTGTCCGACCAGCAAAACTGAATCCAGAGCCAAGGTGGCTGCGCCAACCAAGAAGAAGCAGTTGTTCACTCAAGGCCAAGCCAAGACGAAGAAAATACCGGTCGACGAGGACGGGGCCTCAGGCGCCACCTTTACCATAGGCGCCGACCTTGCCCCAGATCAAGAAAGGGCGCTGGTGGACTTCCTGAGGGCAAACAAGGAAGTGCTCGCCTGGGAGCCCAAGCAGCTAGTTGGGGTCCCGAGAGGAGTGATTGAGCATCATCTAAAAGTGTGCCCCAACGTGCTCCCTGTGAAGCAGAAGGCGCGGCGATAGTGCACGGAGAAACAGTCCTTCATCGTCCAGGAAACCTGCAAGCTGGAGGCGGCAGGTGTCATTCGCGAAGTCCGGTGCCCGGAGTGGTTGGCGAACCCTGTCGTCGTGCCGAAGAAAGGAGGGAAGGAGCGCATGTGCGTCGACTTCACCAACCTCAACAATGCCTGCCCTCAAGACCCATCTCCGCTGCCGCGCATCGACCAGATCGTTGACTCCACCGCCGAGTGCGACCTGCTATGTTTCCTGGATAAGTTCTCAGGGTATCACCAGATAAAGATGGTGGTGGAAGACGTGGAGAAGACAGCCTTCCTGACCCCGTGTCGGGTGTACTGCTATACTTGCATGCCTTTCGGACTGCGCAACGCGGGAGCGACCTTCCAGCGGCTGATGCACATCGCCTTGGGACGGCAGCTCGGGAGAAACGCGGAGGCCTATGTCGACGACATTGTGGTGAAGTCTCGGGAGGCGAGAACTTTGATTCAAGACCTGGAGGAGACCTTCGCGAGCCTACGCCAGGTGGACTTGCGGCTCAACCCGGAGAAGTGCGTGTTTGGTGTCCCGTCCGGCAAGCTGCTGGGTTTCCTTGTGTCCCACAGGGGGATCGAGGCCAACCCGGAGAAGGTCAAGGCAATTAAAGACATGAGCCCACCGCAGACCCTCAAGGAGATGCAGAAGCTTGCTGGCTGTGTGACCTCGCTGGGGCATTTCATCTCCAAGTTGGGGGAGAGTGCCTTGCCATTCTTCAAGCTGATGAAGAAGAAGGGTCCGTTCGAGTGGACCCCCGAGGGCGACCTGGCATTTCAAGACCTCAAGAGATACTTGACCAGGCTGCCAGTGATGGTGGCACCTCGACCTCTCGAGCCCTTGGTGCTCTACCTATCTGCCACACCCCACTCCGCCAATGCAGCGCTGGTGGCCCTCAGAGAAGAGCGCCAGGTCAAGGGCCTGCCAAGTGGAACCACCAGGCCAGACGAAGCAGCGCGGCACCAAGGCGATGCTCCTGAAGCAGCGGCTGCTTCGGCAGGCCGCCGAGCCCCTGAAGCTGAAGACCCCAAAGAGATACCTCAACCCCCAGGAGCCGAAGACTCCGATAGCTCTCCCGCCCTCGTCGAGCACCCGGTGTACTTCGTCAGCACGGTGCTACGAGATGTGAGGGCACGATACCCCATGCCTCAGAAGCTCATGCTGGCGCTCCTGGTGGCCTCGCGCAAGCTGCGCCACTACTTCTAGGGTCACCCCATTGAGGTCATCTCGGCTTACCCGCTGGGGAGAGTGCTCAGGAGCCCCACTGCTGCAGGACGAGTTGCTGAATGGAACATCGAGCTGCAAGCGTTTGACTTGGAGTTCAGCACGACCAGGGTCATCAAGGGGGCTGCGCTCGCAGATTTTGTGGCAGAATGGACCGACGCCCCGGAGCTCAAAGCAGGCGAGAACCAATCCCTATCACCAGGGAGCGAAGCGCCGGACGGCTGGGTCATGTACTTCGACGGCGCGTTCTCGCGCCAGGGCGCAGGGGCTGGAGCAGTGCTTATCTCGCCCACCCAAGACAAGCTCTACTACGCCGTGCAGCTCTACTTTCAGCAGGGCGAGAAGGTCTCCAACAACATTGCTGAGTACGAGGGGTTGATCGCGGGCATCAAGGCAGTGGTGGCTTTCAGAGTGAAGCGCCTCACCATCAAGGGGGACTCTTAGCTCCTCGTCCACTTCTCCAACAAGGTGTACGAGCCAAGGGACGAGCACATGGAGGCGTACCTCGCGGAGGTACGCAAGATGGAGAAGCAGTTCCTGGGTCTGGAATTGCAGCATGTGCCCCGTGGCACAAACAAGGAAGCCGATGAGATTGCCAAGAAGGCGTCCAAGCGTCAGCCCCTGGAACCAAGAGTCTTCGAGGAGCGTCTCTTCAAGCCCTCAGCAGCCCCACCAACCGCTGAACTAGCATGACCTCGGGAGGAGCTCCCCTCGCCACCTCCCTCGGGAGCCCCGGCCTGCAGCCCAACCTCGGGAGCGCGCTTACTCTTGGCGCTCGAGCCTCAGGAGGGGTGCTGGACCAGGGAATTCAAGGAGTACGTGACGCAAGGGACGCTACTAGAGGAGGAGGAGGGCGCGGAGCATGTACCCTGACAAGCCACGGCATACTGCCTCCAGGACGGTGAGTTATACAAGAAACGACCAAATGACGTTTCCCAGCGTTGCATCTCCAGGGAGCAGGGGAAAGAGCTGCTGGCCGACATAAACGGCGGGGGCTGCGGGCACCAGTCGTCGTCACGGACCCTCGTCGGCAAGGTGTTTCGCAGCAGATTCTATGTCACAGCCTGATTTTTGGCCCTTTCTTTTTCTTTTGTTTTTCTGAGATTTTTGCTTGAGTTTTCTTTTTCCGTGGCTTTGTGGTCTGGAAACGGAAGAAGATGACCTCTTCTTTGCTTCCAGAGTGGCTTGTCAACCTCAAATCCTTCCCTAGACCTTTCCATTTTTATCCTAGCCCAAATCCCAATATTATTTTTATTGGGAATATTCCTTTTCTATTAAAGGAATGACCCTAATTGCCCTAGGTTGTGAAGCAACATATATTTCTGTCACTCCTAAAATTCCCAAATAATTCTCATAAATTGTTTGGGTCATATCTTTCTCCAATATGGCAAAATATTTCATTGGACATATTTCTCATCATGCTCAAATAATTCATTTCCTATTCTGTCCTACATGGCACATTGTGAAGCAAGTGCTATTTTCCATTGCCCAATTGACTCCAAACTTCTTGCACATCCTTTCATGTCCAAATAATTGCCTCATGACAAATTTCAACTTAATTTTCCTAGTAAATATTCCTGAGCAGTTTTTCAAAGTTCCTGTCTGAGGGAATTGGTTGTGAAGGAAGTACTAGCTAGGTTAATCCAATTGAGTTGAATTTTTGCATGATCTTTCATATCCTCAAATAAAAGCTCTACACAAGATTTGAGCTCATGCCCTGCATCCCTGTGAGCACAGCTTCAAATCTTTGGTTCTGCCCAAATTTTTAGTTAGTGGAACAAGTATATTTTATATTGCTCCATTATGGCTGTAAATTTTCCTAGGCCTTCTCCTATATATATAACCTAGCTCCACAAAATTTGGGTATATTTCATCTAGCCATTTTCCCTCTAGAATTTCTGCAAGTTTCTGGTCAGTGAAATGTTTGCGAAGGAAGTACCATTTTGGTTTATCCAACTAGTATGAAACATTTTGCAGCATCTTCATATGGCCAAATAACCCTGCCATGCCAAATTTCAGCTCAAGTGGCTTCTCCATTTGAGAGCATCATCATAATCTTCATTCTGGACCAGATTACTTAGTTGTAAAGCAACTATATTAATTAGTGGTCCAAATCCCTCCAAACTTTCCAGGACCGTAGTACTACCTATCCTAATCATTCCAGACAACCCAATTTGACCCAATCAAGTTGCTGTTGATCACCAGTGCTCATCCAAAACTGATACAGCAAACTTCAGAGGAAAAATCCCATCGATCCAGTGCACCTATTCTCGATCTATTGCTTCCCCGAGCCTCAGTGATGCAAGCACTCATCACTAGATAACTCGTTGTAGCCTCTTGCATCCCCTCCTTGCCGGTCACGGTGGTGACCGCGTCGTTTGCACGCGCTCTGGATGCAGCAAACACGCTCTGGATGCAGCAAACACGCTCTGGCTCCATCTTGGTGTTGTGCTCGTCCGTTCTCCCCTCGTCTCGACCCGGCCTTATCCAGTAGCCTCCTCGTGATCAACTATGCGGCCCTGAGCCCTTGCCCCCTTCGTCTTCTTCTCCGGTGAGCCGTCCCCCTCGCCGCACAGTGCGCGCGCTGTAGCCGGCCGTCGTCTTCTCCTCTGTTGGCTTCTTCCTCCCTTGTCCCCGAGCTCTGCCTCGTCTCTGTGGCCGTCTGCTGCTCGTCCGCTTCCCCTCGTCGTGTTCCCGTGCCTTCCCGTTACTTCTGCGGCCGGCAAAGCGTTGGCCGGATCCCCGCGGCGACACCCGAGCCCAACCGCCTCGCCCCGCCTATAAGTAGCTCACCCCGCGGCCTCCCGAGCACTCCAAACTCCTCCTCGTCCTCCCAGAAGCCTCTCCGAGCCCTTCGTTCGCCTCCAGGAGCTCTCTGCTCCTCCTATGGTCGTCATGGCCGCCGGCCTGCTCCTCCTAAAGCGGATCAAGCCGAGCCCTCCCTCTCCCTTATGCCTCCCAAGAGGACTCCCTAGACCACCGCAACCCTCACCAGCCCCTAGTTTCCTCTCCGGAGCCGTCGTGGTGCCGCGCCCAAACCCACCCGACGCCGCCGTCCGCCATGCTCGAGCTCGCCTTCTCTCCCGTCATCGTTGGAGTCCGTAGGTGGGAGGGATGGATGCGCCTCGTCCTCGTGGTCACTCCAGTGGTCCGAGCTCCACCGGAGGTGGCCGGGGTTGCCCGGAGCCTCGCCGGCAACAAGCCCCTGCTCTGCTCCGTCGGGCGAGCGCGGGATGGGGAAGAAGGCCCTGGCCAGGCGGGCCCCACGTCCCGCGGACCCCACTTGCCAGCCACCTAGCGCGTTGACCCGCCCATTCCACGTGGGTAAGTGGCGGGCCCCGCCTGTAAGTCCCTGCGTTGACCCGACTTGCTGAGGTGGATAAGTGAAAGTGTATTCTTGTGAATACGTTTTCCTCCACCGAAAGCGTATTCAATTTGCTATTCAGCCGGGAATACGTTTTCCCTACAGTGTAAGCGTATTTCTCTATCTACGCTTTCAGTTTTTCTGTTTAGGCCCAGGCTGGAAATATATATATATATTTCTTTACAAATGGGTCCCCTGGCAGAAAACCCCTCGTATCTTTTTGCTCGAGACTCCGATTGAGGTGAAACCAACACCCACTTCTTTGTCTCATCGAGCCCGTTCTGTTCCCATCATTTTCACTATGGTTTGACACACTGGAAATGACCATATCACCCTTGCCCCTAATCAGCCCCCTCCGACGAATCTTTCCAAGGCTTCACCGCACCTCTTCCCGGAGCCTTCTTCATCCCCAGGCAAGCCACAACATCCACTTGCATGATAGTCATGCAGTAGCCATGGTTTTCAACTTGAACATTTAATAACTGCCTGTTTGTTTAACTGCAACTGTTATCGTTGTTTCGGTACTACTTATGATTTCATGTTCACCTTCGTGTTATGTTTCGATGCATCTAGTTATCATTTTTCTTGCTCGTATTACTTTCATGCTTGGTAGTAGTACATGTTGATGTTGGTGATGGTCTTTGGTGCATGACTATCGTCTGTTCCGAGTATCGTTGCTATGCATGTTCCTTTGCGTCTAGTTGGTTAAATGTTTGCTTGGTAGTATTATCATTATGTTTGCTTGGTAGTTCCTTTGTATGGTATCTATTCTCGATGCTAGTGGTCATGATCTGTTTATGAGTAGTGTTATACTTGTGATAATTATGCTCGTTAGTATGCCATGCTCATCTGGATAAATGCTTCACTATTGTTATGCATAATATTTATGTTGCATCCATGTTTATGTTGATATCACGCTCATGTATCATAGTTGCATCCTGTTATTTTCATATGACTCAGCGTATTGCATTCAAGTTTAACCGGACTTAATTGAACTTGAACAACTGTTGGCTAAGTCATGGTGCTACCATATCGAGCTGACCAGTGCAACCACATTTGCCTTGGGTATGGGTAGGGCCCTAGCAGTCTATTGTCATGCCTCTCGCCGGTGCCTCCAACGAGGGAAGGTTATGCACAGGCGCTACCTTGGCCAGGTAGGATGGCATAAGCCTTGTGTGCCCAAGTTGTTTGTGTGCTTTTGTCCCCGTTTGGGAACGTTTTTGTTTTGCCACGACGGTGGCTGTAAGACCTTTGGTAGGCACGGGCCACCCAGGACTGAACCCAAAGGGGGGTTGGTCGGAGTGGCCGGGAGAGTGTCATGGCAGTAGAGCTGTTTTGTCGAAACGTTGTTGGTGCACCCGAATGGGAGTGCGAGGCCATGGGTTCTGTGGTGTGGGTACAGTGTGCTACCTCTGCAGATAGTGTGTGTTAAATCTATCGATAGCCGCGCCCGCGGATATGGTCCCAGTTCGTAGTTGGTCACACTGTGGGTCTACAGTAATACTAATTTGCTTAATAACAACCCCGGTTCAATGATGAAAGAAGTTGGTTGATATTTATGTGATCGCGAGAGGATCACTGTGATATCATGAGTACCAACTTGATCGATATTTGTGGTGTTATGCGAAAGTCAAGGGTAAAGGTCAAGCTCCTTGTGGTCATAAATGATTACTACGGTATTGTTAATACCAAGCTTGATTGGATCATGAGATGATCGTGTGATGTCCATGATGGTAAGTTTGTGCAGGTGATGGTTACGAGGTAACCCGAGCAGAGTAAGTTGGTGCATGATAGTTTCATCATGTTGCATGCTAGTCTCATCATGTTCATATGTTTATGTCATGCCCGTATTGTTCTAGCTGTATCATCTTGTTCATGCTATAATTGATCTGATAGTATCATGTTGATCCTTGTTAATCTGTAATTGCCATGCTGTTGTCTGTCTTGATTGCTTTGGTTGTTGTGAGCTTGCAAGTACATTCAATGTACTGACCTGGCGTGTCATGCCAGTTTGCAGGTCATGGCGGATATGATTGCTTGTTTGCCGTGGATCCCTTGTTTGCGCGCTAGGATAAGCGTTCCAGCCAGAGTCCCTGCGGAGTGGAGTTCACCACCGCCGTCGTTGTTCCGCTCCCAGTAGTCATTCCGCTATGTCGAGTTGTTCTGCTGCTTGCATGGAGAAACCGTGGCAGGCGTAGTGTCGCCGTGCCGATGTAACCCCCTTGTACCCATATAGATTGCAATAAAGAGCTGGTTTGTTCTATGCTAAGCAGTGTCGTATTCCAGAAGACTTCTCCTCGATCTTTGGGCTGGAATACGGGGCGTTCTGGTTTCTCTGAGCTGGGGTGCCACATTCTACTGGCCCACAGTGCTCAACGACGCGACTGAGCTGGTGAAGTCCTGCGAGGCTTGTCAGTTCCACGCCAAGCAGATCCATTAGCCGGCTCAGGGCCTCCAGACCATCCCACTCTCGTGGCCATTCGCGGTCTAGGGGCTGGATATCCTGGGCCCGTTCCCTCGAGCGCCTGGGGGCTACCGCTACCTCTACGTCGCCATCAACAAGTTCACCAAGTGGGCGGAGGTAGAAGCCGTCCGCACCATCCCGGCCAGCTCCGCGGTCAGGTTCAGCAAGGGTCTCGTGAGCCGGTTTGGGGTCCCCAACCGCATAATCACCGACAACGGCTCACAGTTCACTAGCAATCCCTTCAAAATGTATTGTGCTAACCTTGGAACGCATATCTGCTACGCTTCCGTGGCACACCCCAGGAGCAATGGCCAAGCCGAACGCGCCAACGCGGATGTCTTGAGGGGCCTCAAGACTAGGACCTTCAAGAAGAAGCTCGAGGCCTGCGGTAGGGGCTGGCACGACGAGCTCCAGTCCGTGCTGTGGTCCATCCGCACCACCGCCACCAAGGCGACAGGCGAGACACCGTTATTCCTCGTCTACGGAGCAGAAGCGGTTCTCCCACACGAGGTCAGGCATCGCTCTGCGTGGGTCCTGGTGTTCGATGAAATGCAGCAGGACGCCATGCGGGGGATGGATCTCGTGCTTTGGGAGGAACGCCGTCGTGAAGCCTCGCTTCGAGCTGCGAGATACCAGCAGGCGCTGCGGCGGTACCACTGCCGCAGCGTCCGCTCCAGGACGCTCGAGGTGGGCGATCTCGTCCTGAGGCAGGTGCTCTCTAGGGAAGGGCTGCACAAGCTCTCGCCCATGTGGGAGGGCCCGTTTCAGGTCGCCCATGTCTCCAGGCCTGGCGTCGCGCGCCTGGAGACGTAGGACGGGATCCCCATCCAGAACGCCTGGAACATCCAGCACCTCCAGAAGTTCTACCCATGAAGAAAGGCCTAACGCCAGTGAAGAACGCCCAGTGCCTGTGAAGGTCTCCGCTCATGACACTCTCACGTAATAATGAGTGGGGCTGTACACGCCCCGGAGTCTCAGGAGTGCCGCCCACGGGCCTCTGGGGCTCCCTCCCATGTCCTACTGGCAGCACTTAGCTCCGCGCTGGTGAGAAGACAAGAAGACTAGACTAGGTGCCGGACGCGGCTTTTCATTTGCTTTCTGAAGTTGGCTTGCCCCTCTTTAATCGAAATTTGCCTTCTGGTGTTACTTGCCGATCTTGTTCCGTCGACTTCTGCGTCTATTTTTGCCTTCGGTTCTTTGCTTGACATGTACCATCTCTCGCGTCCCTCGCGAGGGGGCTGGACAGGTGCCCTTGTGAGCGCCTTGTCTGTTTTTCACGAGGCACCCTCATTCGAGACAGAAGCTGGTGCACCTCTCTCAATCCGTGCCGTGCCCTTCGGGTACCGCGATACGAGGCGCTAGGTCATGGCCAGAGGCGCCTGCGACCAGGGCTATCTCCTAACAAATTTTTGCAGTTCCTCCTTGCCTGGTACTGAGAAACGCGCGCCTCGTGAGGCGAAAACTACTTCAAGCGCGTCAAGCTAAATTATTTATACGTACCTGTATAAAACATTGATATTGCGACGTGGCACGGGAACGATAAACACAGCATAACAACTTGGAAATCATAGTTTGTTGCACGCCCCCACCGGGCCCCATACTTGTCTCTCTCAATGCAGGAAGGAAAAGAAGAACGAAACAAAAGCGGCGCGTGCCTTGCAGTAGTTCGTGAGGAGGGATCCATGACGCCCTCCTGGGCTCAGCCAGACCCCATCTCGCGCTTCACCAGGGCGCGGCGACGAGACGACCCGCTGCCGCCCTTGAAGCGGGCGCGGCGGCTGGTCATAGCCGCCGCTGGTGGAGCTGTCGCCGGAGGAAGAGCCACCATAGCTTGATGAGCCGCGGTCGGTGCCGAGAGCGGGTCCACCTTCATCCTCATCACGACCGTAGGCAAGGCCGAGCACCTCGTCGCCGTCATTGTCCTCAGGGCAGCACCCGATGCGGCGGCCATCTTCTCCAAACACCGTCACGTAGAGGGTCGCATTGCCGTCGTACTTGAAGTGGAGGGTGCACCGCCTGCCCAGGACACGCGCGTGGGCAAACGTCTGCCAGCCGCGGTCTAGGGCTGCGTTACCCGCGATGGAGATCTCAACCGTGACCCAGGAAGCTTTGCTGCAGCAGCCCGCTTGCAGCCAGAGCCCGCCTGGACCTGTGGCCGACAACTTGCCGACGACGAAGCGCGGAAGCTGAAGCCAGGCGCCGGCCGGGTTCTCCAACCACACGACGAACTCCGGCAGCACCTCCACCGAGTGAAAGCACGGCTGGGGAGGCCGTGCGACCACGGCGCGTCTCTCCTCATCGGCGGGTCTGCCGCGGCATGGGCGAGTCCCACCGCGTGAAGGGGCGCCGTCACGGCCGCGGGCGGCCGCGGCAGGGGTTGCGACATGCTTACGGGGACGGTCGCGCCCGCGCTTGGGCGGCGGGGAGCCGGGCCCCTCTTGGCAAGCCTTCCCCTTCTCCGCGGCCGAGAACCTCTTCGCGGGCACCATGGTGTCGCTACTACCAATGGAGCAAGGGAGAAGAAGCGAGCGGAGCAGGAAGAGATGGGCGACGGGGGCTCCGCCTCCCTCCTCATTTATAGCCCAAGGGAGGCCAACCATCGACCTCCACGATCGCAGGTAATGATAACCCTTTTTGCATGCAGCAGGGACTCGTCAAGTCAGGCAGTTGCCGAGGCAGGATGGGGAAGCGGAGATGCCCACGTTCAATCAATCGCCACGCGCCGACCAAGGCCGCAGGCTGTTAGGGCCCGCGGCGCTCCGCACTTACCCTTTGGCTTCGCCTCGAAGCCAAGTCCGAGCGCGCGTTGGGCCCGGGGGCTATTGTCTGCGTTATGGGAACGGGGGTCCCCAGACTTGCCTGCGTGCGGCCCACGGCGCGGCTCCACTCGCGGCCCAGTATGGCCCATCTTCACCAACAAGCACTCAAGACCTTCGCGACTGGTCAAGCCTCGCGAGGCGGACGACACAAGACCTCCTCAGGAGTTGTGACACCCAAGTTTTTATTTGGATTTTTCAAAAGATTTTATTTGACTTGAGGGGAGTGATTTAAATTTTTCTTCAATAGAACTCTCCCTCTCATATATTTTTCTTTATGGCAAAAGTTTTGTTTGGATTCACCCAAGATCTGCCTTTGGTCTTGGAAGTTCTTGCTTTTCATTTGGACTCAAGACCAAACGTTTTTCATTTGGGAAAATAAATTTTGAAAATCTTTTTGAATTTGCACTATGGCTTTTGGAAAGTCCTTTGCCACTTTCAACAATTCCTTCTTGCGATGGCATTAGTGCAAATCTTCTCTCCTAACCACTTCCTCACCTTTGGATCATGATTTGCATAAAATCCAGCAAGTTGAACCTCCCCATGTGATTATTTCTATTCAAATTCTATTCAAATAAATTTCTGCCTTCTTTTCTAGCACTTGGAGATTGACAAAGGAACTCCACTTTCTGTCTTGATTTTTGCCACCAAACCTTTTTCCCCTCCTAGTCCTTTGAACCCTCAACCTAGAACCATGAAGATCCACTGGTCTTCAGTTCAAAATTTTCAAACTACACCTGCTGCAAGTTTGGACCAGATTTGCCAAATTTGGTGAAATTCATTCAAAACCTTCTCCAAAAATTCCAAGTAGAATCAGGCAGCCTCTGGGTGCATTGAGTGGTCATTTCACCAAGTTACAGCTCCAGAAAAATTTATCTCATAGCCAAAACCTTCTGTCGAACACCTGCAGTGCACTGTCTATGTCAAGTTCAGAAAGTTCAGAGAACACTGCAGTGGCTTGCTGTTGTTTTCTTCAGAGAAGGGCATCGATCTCGCCAGTACCACTGCGTCGCCTTGCTCCTCGTCCCCGCCCTCTTATTCCTGCACCGCACGAACGCCTGGCGCCTTGCGGGCGTCGGCGACGAGCAGCAGAAGGTGCGCCGCCCCGTGACCGACGCCGGCGGCGGCTTTGCGGGCGCCAGCGGGAGACACGACGCCGACGACGCCACCCAGCGCCGCCCAAACCACCGGAGCCCGCCGCGTGGCCTTCCACTCCCCCGAGTACGCTGCCGCTCTCGTCGTGAACCGCAGGGCGCGGAGCGCGCTCTCTGCCGCCGTTGAGCCCGTGCGGTCACCTCACCGTGGACCGACGCCATTACGCCAAGACCATCTCCGTTTAGCTATGAAACGACTCCAGTAACCTCCACTGATGCTGCCTGGCCGCTCAAACCACCTGCCAATCCACTGCTCCGCCGTAATTGCTCGCCGGAGATTCTCTGTTCACGGCCACCCCGTCGATCTGCCTATAAATAGAGGCCCCGAGCTTCAACTCGAGCACCCACCATCCCTGCACTCCCCCTAGAGAAAGTCTAGCCACTGGTAGAGCCCCGAGGAGGTCTCCTTCCTCGACTCCGGCCGCCGCGACCCACCACGGGATCCAGCCCGATTAGCCCTCGTGTGCGCTCCTCCGCCTCCATTATCTTGCCAGTAGCTTCACCTTGCATCACTCGTTCTGATCCGCGCCTCAATTCGTAGTTTGCAGCCCTCCACCGGAATTCCCCATCCTCACCAGAGCCGCCGTCCGCCGGAGATAGTGTCGCCGTCGAGGTGGTGCTCCCCGTTGGACGAGTCCACCACCCACCGACGCGGAAGAAGACGCTGAAGCTCTTGGTACCTTCCGTTTCTCCTAACTCGCCGTGGTTCGACGCCGGCGTCCACCACAGTCTTCGGGCGCCGGCGAGCTTTTCAAACCTGACATGTGGACCCCGCGTGTCAGCCTCTGTTCTTTTATTCGCGAACCGTTTTCTGTTGGCTCCTTCGGGCAAAATACGTTTTCTCCTTTGCGCTTGCGCATTCCCAACCGAAGCGTTTTCTGTTTTCTCAGTTAAAACCCTGGAACTTTTCTGTTTCATTACAAATAAGTCCCTGGACATAAACCTTTATAACTTTTTAATAAAAAGGGATTTTTGAGTCATTCTTTTTTCTGACAATGTTCAAATTTTGTCTAGTTTTTTATGGGATTTATTTGAAAATTATTTGGAAAACTTTCTGTCCAAGTGTTGGTTTTCGCGTTAGTATCCGTTTCGTGATTGCCGTAGGTTCCGGGAGAGGTGACGGAGCCGCGAACTGCGCCGAGCTAGACTCCGACTTCTCCGAACCAGGCAAGTGTGTTTTGAACATTTGATATGACAGGTGTTTTACATGTTCACGTGAGAGTTTGTGCGTGGCATATGACTGTCGGTAAATACCTCGTTGCTTGTAAGGCAACGACCCGGTTGTTCCAAAGTCGCGATGATCTCTGATGAGAGATGGCCTAATCATGTGGTGACATGAAGGGCAGCAAGGTGGTACTGTTGTAGCATACCAGCCTTGCGTCATCCGACTTTCCCCAACGTTAACGTGGTTGGAGCCACGTTATCGTTCTTTTCCCGCATGTTCCAAAGTTGCGATGATCTCTGATGAGAGATGGCCTAATCATGTGGTGACATGAAGGGCAGCAAGGTGGTACTGTTGTAGCATACCAGCCTTGCGTCATCCGACTTTCCCCGACGTTTACGTGGTTGGAGCCACGTTATCGCTCTTTTCCCGCATGTTCCAAAGTTGCGATGATCTCTGATGAGAGATGGCCTAATCATGTGGTGACATGAAGGGCAGCAAGGTGGTACTGTTGTAGCATACCAGCCTTGCGTCATCCGACTTTCTCCGACGTTAACGTGGTTGGAGCCACGTTACCGTTCTTTCCCCTTTCCGTGCTACCACATGTCTCATTGCCAGGATGCGGTTTAGTAAGTTGGTAACCTCTTTCCGTGTACACACCAAACAGAGAGGCCGGGATGATGGTACCTTGGCCCAGGATTAGAGCCAGTCATCCGGTCAGGGGGCATGGGTGTTTCCGGTTGGGACCGAGAGGGGGGGCACCCCCTTAGAGCGCGCGTATAGAAATTTGATCCCATGCTACGCGAGGTTGTAGCCTCCCCGTCTCAAGGTTTTTCTTGAACGTCGCCGAGGGTGATCCCTGGATTCGTATGGTTGAATTGGGTGTGTACTGGTTAGACGTGTTTCTTCCAAAACATCGTAGACGGAACTAGTCCCTGTGACTACTGAAATCCGTTGGCTGTGGTTAAGTACAAACTCTGCAGAGTCAATTCTTTCCAAATCATCGTATCCATGATCAGTAGTGTAAACATTATATCCATATCTATCCGTGTGAAAAACTTGTCCCCGGTGAACAAGCTCTAGTGGTAAATCCAGTTTTATTGTTACTCCTGTGGATGGACTAACTTTATATTCGTCGCATGCTTGTGATAATTTATGTTTCCGAACGATTATATTATTGAGCTATGATATAAGCCCTTTATGTGACGTCCCGCAGACGTCCGACTGTGGCGTGTACGTGTTTCTTACTTTATATATAAGCCCTTTATGTGATGTCGCACAGACGTCCGACTGTGGCATGCACTGTCTTTATTTTCTGTTGCAAGCCCTTTATGTGGTGTCGCCTCGACGCCCGACTGTGGCATTATTATTCTGCATTTTCCGCTCGAGGAGTCTTTCTGACACTCGTTTGGCACCTGTATTATTATTCCGCATTTTCCGCTCGAGGAGTCTTTCAGACACTCGCTTGGCACCAGTATCATTATTCCGCATTTTCCCGCTCGAGGAGTCTTTCAGACACTCGTTTGGCACCAGTATTACTATTTTGCATTTTCCGCTCGAGGCGTCATTCAGACCCTCGCTTGGCACCCAGTATTTATTATCTCTATGTCTGATCGCACTGGTTAACTTGTTCATATGCTTCATGTTGCATTCATTATATCTTATGTCCGAACTGTCTTGCGAGTACTTTCATAGTACTCACCTGGCTTGTTGATTTGGCCAGATGTTGACGAAGGCGATCTCTTGGATGAAGAGTTTGATAGCGCGTCCGATGCCTAGAGGAGTCCCAGTCAGTCCTGCGCGATCCCGAATATTGGTCACTTGTATTGTATACGCTTCCGCCACCCGCAATAAGTCTTCTCGAGCCTCACTCCGACGCTCGATGAGTTGTAGTCTTCTGGAATCATATCACTCGCTTCGCGATGATATTTCCACCACCGTTATTATCGTGAGTTAGTAGTTTGCCACCCTATCCGCCGTCTTGTTTTAGCGGCGTGCATGTAATAAATTGTTGGGTAGTCTCTGCTCAACCTTGTATTATATTTAGTACTCCTGGTATTTTTCTTCTGTGACCAAGATATTGTCTATCAGTGAGAAGGAATTCTTTCTCGCTGGTCCTTAAAAGGGATTGGTCTCTCAATAATTATTTTATTGAAAAACCGGTCATGACAAGCTTGGTATCAGAGCCAGGCTGACTGTAGGAAGCCACTAGGTGCGATCGCTAATCGGTTATTAGCGTCTTTTGTGCTGTATCTTGTGTTTGCTTTTCGCATGTAAGATTTATGTTAAGCACTTCTTCTCCATGAAAAATCATTTGTGTTATTTTTTGAAAACCTTGAAGCCTCTTGATTATTGCCTTTGCGAGATTTTTTCTTGTGCTACACAGTTTTTCTCATGGGTTTTGCAAATAATACCCCAGACTGGAAAAATGTCTCGCCCGTGGACTCGCTCCATGCCCAATCAGCCAGAAGAGGTTTACGGGACACAGACCAGCAACAATTTCACTCAGGGTCAGTCCAGCCAACAAGACAGTGAAGCAGCACTGTCTCAAGTATGCCGTCTCTTCGAGCAAAGCTAGCAACAGCACCAAGAGATGATGAACCATGTCATCAACATGGGAAACCACCGTGAACCCTATCAACCCCATTCCAAGTTATCTGAGTTACAGAAGACTCGCCCCTCAACTTTTGCTCACACCGACAGACCGCTGGAAGCCGATGATTGGCTTTGTGAGATTGAAAGGAAACTGATTATTGCTCAGTGCTCAGATCATGAGAAGGTGCTTTATGCACCACACTACCTAACTGGAGCAGCCGCAGCATGGTGGGAAAACTTCCTACACATGCATCCCAGGGAACACAACATCACCTGGGAAGAGTTCAAGGAAGGCTTCCGTGGGGCACACATCCCCAGGAGCATCCTAAAGATCAAGAAGAGAGAGTTTGATGACCTGAAGCAAAGAGGCATGTCAGTGACAGAGTACAATGGTCAGTTCACTCAGCTGTCTCGTTATGCCTACGACGAGCACATGACAGAAAGCAAAAAGATGGAGAAATTCCTGGATGGCCTGGCACCAGCACTGAGATGCCAACTGATTGTACACACCTTTCCGGATTTTAAGACGCTGGTGGACAAGGCCATCACCTTGGAGAATGAGCGCCGTAGTCTGGAAGATATCCGTAAGCGGAAGAGGGACACGACGACTCTTGCCCGCAGCAACCGAGGCAAGACTGAGGTCCCAAGGACAGACACAAGGAGATCCACGACTACTGAGCCAAGGCCCGTCGGACAATTTCATGCCAGGGATAAGGAGTTCACAAACCGTCCAGGGGTCACCTGCTATGCTTGTGGTCAACAAGGGCATTATGCTAAACAGTGCCCGAAGCCAAGAGACTCGGCACCCAAGCCGAACAATGGTGGAAACAATCCCGCCCCCAAGCGCAACAACTTCAATCCCAGCAACAACCACAGGAAGGGTCACCTGAACCACGTGACCAGGGAGGAAGCGCAGAATGCCCCAGACATCGTGCTCGGTACGTTCCCTGTCAACACAGTACCTGCCACGGTTTTGTTTGATTCTGGAGCTTCCCATTCGTTCGTTTCGAAGAGTTTTGTTTCGCAACACGGTTTTCCGATACTTCCCTTGGAAAAATCTATGATCATCAAGTCCCCCGGAAATAAGCAAATCGCTCAGGGTTACTGCCAAGGAGTGGTCACTGAGTTCGAAGTACAACAATTCCACGTGAATCTCATCGTGTTGGAAAGTAAAGGACTGGATGTCATTTTAGGGATGGACTGGTTAAGCACCAACAAAGGATTCATTGACTGCTTCAATCGAACAGTGATTCTCACTCACCATCACGGCAAGACTATAAGAGTTTCCGCTCAAGAAAGGCCACGATCACAGCAGCCAAAGCTGAACAAAATGGACATTGCAGAACTGAGGAAGGTTCCAGTGGTATGCGAGTTTCCTGATGTGTTCCCTGAAGAACTACCAGGCATGCCACCAGACTGAGAGATCGAATTCAGCATCGAACTAGCACCTGGCACCGCTCCCATCTATAAGAAGCCTTATAGAATGGCACCCTCAGAATTGGTGGAGTTGAAGAAGCAGATAAAGGAATTGTTGGACAAAGGATTTATTCGAGCCAGCTCCTCACCATGGGGTTCGCCTGTGTTGTTCGCTAAGAAGAAAGATGGGACACTGAGGCTGTGCATAGACTATCGAGCCCTCAATATGGTCACCATCAAAAACAAATATCCGATGCCACGGATCAATGATTTGTTTGACCAGCTCGCACAAGCCAAGGTATTTTCAAAGATTGATTTGAGATCGGGATACCATCAACTGAAGGTACGGACAGAAGACATTCCCAAGACAGCTTTCACTTCCGGATATGGGTTATACGAGTTCACAGTGATGCCTTTTGGACTAACGAACGCCCCTCTATATTTCGTCCACCTCATGAACAAAGTATTCATGAAATTCATGGAAAAATTTGTGGTGGTATTCATTGACGACATTCTGGTTTACTCGAGGACACCAGAAGAGCATGCTGAACACCTCAGAATTGTTTTGGGAGAATTGAGGAAACATCAGTTGTACGCCAAATTTAGCAAGTGCGAATTTTGGCTAAGACAAGTTGGCTTCTTGGGCCATATACTGAACCAAGAAGGCGTGGCCGTAGACCCAGAAAAAGTCAAGGCCATACTGGGCTGGAAGCCACCCGCCAATGTTACTGATGTGCGGAGTTTTCTGGGAATGGCCGGGTATTACAGAAGATTTATTGAAGGGTTCTCCACTGTGGCGAAACCTGTAACACAGTTACTCAAGAAGGACAAGAAATTTGTACGGACGGAAGCATGCGAGCAGAGCTTCCAAGAACTCAAGGAGAAGCTGACAACCGCACCAGTCCTAACTGTGCCAGACATACACAAGAGCTTTGAAGTGTATTGTGATGCGTCCCAAAAAGGTCTCGGATGCGTGCTAATGCAGGATGGCAAGGTTGTCGCATATGCCTCCAGGCAGCTGCGAAAACATGAGGAAAATTACCCAACACATGACCTGGAGCTAGCATCAGTCATACATGCACTCAAGGAGTGGAGGCACTTTCTGTTGGGAAATCGCTGTGAAATATATACAGACCATAAGAGCCTCAAATATATTTTCACACAGCCAGAGCTGAATTTACGCCAACGACGCTGGTTGGAACTGGTCAAGGACTATGATGTCGGTATTCACTACCATCCAGGGAAAGCTAATGTAGTGGCCGATGCCCTTAGTCGAAACCCCAGCCCGGACAATGACGGTCCGCAAAATTTGAGGCCTGAGTTTCAGCGAGAGTTCGCTAGGCTCAACATGATGTTAGTCTCTGAGGGCACCGTATCAAACCTGGAGATACAACCCACCCTGGTGGAACAAATCAAGAAGTCTCAGCAGGGACATCCCAGCATCAAAGGGATAAAGAAGAAAATGAATCTTCGTAAGACTTCCGAGTTCGTCACCGACAGTGAAGGAACATTATGGTACCGAGACAGACTTTGCGTACCTAACATTGAGGAACTCAAGCAACAGATCTTGACGGAGAGCCACACCACTCCATACTCGATTCATCCTGGAGGAACCAAAATGTACAAGGACATTCAGGAAAGATTTTGGTGGCACGGTATGAAAAGAGATATAGCCACATTCATTGCTTGTTGCGATTCGTGTCAGCGCATCAAGGCCGAGCATCAAAAGCCAGCAGGGCTACTCCAACCAGACAGGATACCAGAGTGGAAATGGGATGAAATAGGAATGGATTTCATCGTCGGATTACCCCGATCACAACGTGGGAATGACGCCATATGGGTCATCACAGACCGACTAACCAAAGTTGCTCATTTCATTCCCGTGAAGACTACCTACTCCACCCAAAGACTGGCAAAACTTTATCTCTCCCGTATAGTTTGTTTGCACGGAGTCCCAAAGACTATAATATCAGACCGAGGCACACAATTCGTCTCCAAATTTTGGGATCACCTACAACAAGCTCTGGGCACGCAACTAGCTTTCAGTACAACATACCACCCTCAGACTGATGGACAGACGGAACGTGTGAACCAGATCCTAGAGGATATGCTAAGAGCCTGTGTGCTCACCTATGGATCCAGTTGGGAAGAGAGTTTGCCGTATGCCGAATTTGCTTACAACAACAGTTACCAAGCCAGCTTGCAAATGGAACCCTTTGAAGCATTGTACGGACGAAGGTGTCGTACCCCATTGAATTGGTCAGAGACAGGTGACAGCCGTATCTTCGGCCCAGATATGCTTAAAGAGGCCGAGGAGAAAGTTAAACAACTCCGGGACAGACTCAAGACAGCACAGAGCTGCCAAAAGAGCTACTATGATCAGAAGCACCGTGAGGTCAGCTTTGAACCCGGTGATTCCGTATACCTCCGAGTATCTCCTATGAGGGGTCTGCAATGGTTCAAAATAAAGGGGAAGCTAGCCCCAAGATTTATTGGACCATTTTGTGTAAAGGCACGAAGAGGCACGGTGGCCTACCAACTAGACCTCCCCAAGGAGCTGTCAGACGTCCATGACGTGTTCCACGTCTCACAGTTAAGAAAATGTGTGAGCAACCCAGAAAAACATGTACCTCATGAGGACATTGATATGCAACCAGATCTCACCTACAGAGAAAGACCAGTAAAGATTTTAGAAGAGTCTGAACGGAGGACCCGTCAAAAAACGACAAAGTTTTTCAGGGTTCAGTGGAGCAACCACACTGAGGATGAAGCTACATGGGAAAGGGATGATTTCCTTTGAGCAGAGTATCCATATCTATTTGAGGATCAGCAGAAATCTCGAGGGCAAGATTTTTCCTAAGGGGGTAGGTGTTGTGACACCCAAGTTTTTATTTGGATTTTTCAAAAGATTTTATTTGACTTGAGGGGAGTGATTTAAATTTTTCTTCAAGAGAACTCTCCCTCTCATATATTTTTCTTTATGGCAAAAGTTTTGTTTGGATTCACCCAAGATCTGCCTTTGGTCTTGGAAGTTCTTGCTTTTCATTTGGACTCAAGACCAAATGTTTTTCATTTGGGAAAATAACTTTTGAAAATCTTTTTGAATTTGCACTATGGCTTTTGGAAAGTCCTTTGCCACTTTCAACAGTTCCTTCTTGCCATGGCATTAGTGAAAATCCTCTCTCCTAACCACTTCCTCACCTTTGGATCATGATTTGCATCAAATCCAGCAAGTTGAACCTCCCCATGTGATTATTTCCATTCAAATTCTATTCAAATAAATTTCTGCCTTCTTTTCTAGCACTTGGAGATTTACAAAGGAACTCCACTTTATGTCTTGATTTTTGCCACGAAACCTTTTTCCCCTCCTAGTCCTTTGAACCCTCAACCTAGAACCATGAAGATCCACTGGTCTTCAGTTCAAAATTTTCAAACTACACCTGCTGCAAGTTTGGACCAGATTTGCCAAATTTGGTGAAATTCATTCAAAACCTTCTCCAAAAATTCCAAGTAAAATCAGGCAGCCTCTGGGTGCATTGAGTTGTCATCTCACCAAGTTACAGCTCCAGAAAAATTTATCTCATAGCCAAAACCTTCTGTCGAACACCTGCAGTGCACTGTCTATGTCAAGTTCAGAAAGTTCAGAGAACACTGCAGTGGCTTGCTGTCGTTTTCTTCAGAGAAGGGCATCGATCTCGCCAGTACCACTGCGTCGCCTTGCTCCACGTCCCCGCCCTCTTGTTCCTGCACCGCACGAACGCCTGGCGCCTTGCGGGCGTCGGCGACGAGCAGCAGAAGGTGCGCCGCCCCGTGACCGACGCCGGCGGCGGCTTTGCGGGCGCCAGCGGGAGACACAGCGCCGACGACGCCACCCAGCGCCGCCCAAACCACCGGAGCCCGCCGCGTGGCCTTCCACTCCCCCGAATACGCTGCCGCTCTCGTCGTGAACCGCAGGGCGCGGAGCGCGCTCTCTGCCGCCGTTGAGCCCGTGCGGTCACCTCACCGTGGACCGACGCCATTACGCCAAGACCATCTCCGTTTAGCTGTGAAACGACTCCAGTAACCTCCACTGATGCTGCCTGGCCGCTCAAACCACCTGCCAATCCACTGCTCCGCCGTAATCGCTCGCCGGAGATTCTCCGTTCACGGCCACCCCGTCGATCTGCCTATAAATAGAGGCCCCGAGCTTCAACTCGAGCACCCACCATCCCTGCACTCCCCTAGAGCAAGCCTAGCCACTGGTAGAGCCCCGAGGAGGTCTCCTTCCTCGACTCCGGCCGCCGCGACCCACCACGGGATCCAGCCCGATTCGCCCCCGTGTGCGCTCCTCCGCCTCCATTCTCTTGCCAGTAGCTTCACCTTGCATCACTCGTTCTGACCCGCGCCTCAATTCGTAGTTTGCAGCCCTCCACCGGAGTTCCCCATCCTCACCCGAGCCGCCGTCCGCCGGAGATAGTGTCACCGTTGACGTGGTGCTCCCCATTGTACGAGTCCACCACCCACCGACACGGAAGAAGACGATGAAGCTCTTGGTACCCTCCGTTTCTCCTAACTCGCCGTGGTTCGACGCCGGCGTCCACCGCAGTCTTCGGGCGCCGGCGAGCTTTTCAAACCTGACATGTGGACCCCGCGTGTCAGCCTTTGTTCTTTTATTCGCGAACCGTTTTCTGTTGGCGCCTTCGGGCAAAATACGTTTTCTCCTTTGCGCTTGCGCATTCCCAACCGAAGCGTTTTTTGTTTTCTCAGTTAAAACCCTGGAATTTTTCTGTTTCATTAGAAATAAGTCCCTGGACAGAAACCTTTGTAACTTTTTAATAAAAAGGGATTTTTGAGTGATTCTTTTTCTGACGATCTTCAAATTTTGTCTAGTTTTTTATGGGATTTATTTGAAAATTATTTGGAAACGTTTCTGTGCAAGTGTTGGTTTTCACGTTAGTATCCGTTTCGTGATTGCCGTAGGTTCCGGGAGAGGTGACGGAGCTGCGAACTTCGCCGAGCTAGACTCCGACTTCTCCGAACCAGGCAAGTGTGTTTTGAACATTTGATATGACAGGTGTTTTAAATGTTCACGTGAGAGTTTGTGCGTGGCATATGAGTGTCGGTAAATACCTCGTTGCTTGTAAGGCAACGACCCGGTTGTTCCAAAGTCGCGATGATCTCTGATGAGAGATGGCCTAATCATGTGGTGACATGAAGGGCAGCAAGGTGGTACTGTTGTAGCATACCAGCCTTGCGTCATCCGACTTTCCCCAACGTTAACGTGGTTGGAGCCACGTTATCGTTCTTTTCCCGCATGTTCCAAAGTTGCGATGATCTCTGATGAGAGATGGCCTAATCATGTGGTGACATGAAGGGCAGCAAGGTGGTACTGTTGTAGCATACCAGCCTTGCGTCATCCGACTTTCCCCGACGTTTACGTGGTTGGAGCCACGTTATCGTTCTTTTCCCGCATGTTCCAAAGTTGCGATGATCTCTGATGAGAGATGGCCTAATCATGTGGTGACATGAAGGGCAGCAAGGTGGTACTGTTGTAGCATACCAGCCTTGCGTCATCCGACTTTCTCCGACGTTAACGTGGTTGGAGCCACGTTACCGTTCTTTCCCCTTTCCGTGCTACCACATGTCTCATTGCCAGGATGCGGTTTAGTAAGTTGGTAACCTCTTTCCGTGTACACACCAAACAGAGAGGCCGGGATGATGGTACCTTGGCCCAGGATTAAAGCCAGTCATCCGGTCAGGGGGCATGGGTGTTTCCGGTTGGGACCGAGAGGGGGGCACCCCCTTAGAGCGCGCGTATAGAAATTTGATCCCATGCTACGCGAGGTTGTAGCCTCCCCGTCTCAAGGTTTTTCTTGAACGTCGCCGAGGGTGATCCCTCGCTTCGGATGGTTTAATTGGGTGTGTACTGGTTAGACGTGTTTCTTCCAAAACACCGTAGACGGAACTAGTCCCTGTGACTACTGAAATCCGTTGGCTATGGTTAAGTACAAACTCTGCAGAGTCAATTCTTTCCAAATCATCGTATCCATGATCAGTAGTGTAAACATTACATCCATATCTATCCGTGTGAAAAACTTGTCCCCGGTGAACAAGCTCTAGTGGTAAATCCAGTTTTATTGTTACTCCTGTGGATGGACTAACTTTATATTCGTCGCATGCTTGTGATAATTTATGTTTCCGAACGATTGTATTATTGAGCTGTGATATAAGCCCTTTATGTGACGTCGCGCAGACGTCCGACTGTGGCGTGTACGTGTTTCTTACTTTATATATAAGCCCTTTATGTGATGTCGCACAGACGTCCGACTATGGCATGCACTGTCTTTATTTTCTGTTGCAAGCCCTTTATGTGGTGTCGCCTCGACGCCCGACTGTGGCATTATTATTCTGCATTTTCCGCTCGAGGAGTCTTTCAGACACTCGTTTGGCACCTGTATTATTATTCCGCATTTTCCGCTCGAGGAGTCTTTCAGACACTCGCTTGGCACCAGTATCATTATTCCGCATTTTCCCGCTCGAGGAGTCTTTCAGACACTCGTTTGGCACCAGTATTACTATACTGCATTTTCCGCTCGAGGCGTCATTCAGACCCTCGCTTGGCACCCAGTATTTATTATCTCTATGTCTGATCGCACTAGTTAACTTGTTCATATGCTTCATGTTGCATTCGTTATATCTTATGTCCGAACTGTCTTGCGAGTACTTTCATAGTACTCACCTGGCTTGTTGATTTAGCCAGATGTTGACGAAGGCGATCTCTTGGATGAAGAGTTTGATAGCGCGTCCGATGCCTAGAGGACTCCTAGTCAGTCCTGCGCGATCCCGGATATTGGTCACTTGTATTGTATACGCTTCCGCCACCCGCAATAAGTCTTCTCGAGCCTCACTCCGACGCTCGATGAGTTGTAGTCTTCTGGAATCATATCACTCGCTTCGCGATGATATTTCCACCACCGTTATTATCGTGAGTTAGTAGTTTGCCACCCTATCCGCCATCTTGTTCTAGCGGCGTGCATGTAATAAATTGTTGGGCAGTATCTGCTCAACCTTGTATTATATTTAGTACTCCTGGTATTTTTCTTCTGTGACCAAGATATTGTCTATCAGTGAGAAGGAATTCTTCCTCGCTGGTCCGTAAAAGGGATTGGTCTCTCAATAATTATTTTATTGAAAAACCGGTCGTGACAGGAGTTGCCTCACCGGGCTGGCTCGCGAGGGGCGGAGAGATCAAGGCAAGGCGAACCTCCCGAGGTTCCAATGATGTAAGCCATGACGACCAAGGCCAGGCGGGCGCCAGGCGGGCGCGTGCTCGCACAGTGTCCTCGTTTCCTCTTTGGTGCTAAAGGGGCGAGCGCAGGCGAGGAATCCCGAGGCATCAGGCAAAGGTTTCCATATCGGTGCAATGAGACCAAGACCAGCAGGAAGGCAGGACGGAGGTCGCCGTGGAGCCCAAGACGGCGTCACCACGAAATCCTTTGGCATGCGAAGACTACTTTTGTCAGAATAAGCTATACTAGCTGTCCCCCTTCAAACTTGGCCGTTGTGGGATCCCTTCCTGCTCAATATTTGGGAAGAGGACCGGGGCCTCTATAAATAGGACGAGCCACCTCCATAGCAAGGGATCGAAACCTTCACCAGCTCACCAAGCACAAGAACACCTCTCCCCAGGAGGCTGTTCTTCCCTTGTAACTGTTCATCCTCAGCCCAAGAGGCAATCCACCACACCACACCGGAGTAGGGTATTACACCACAACGGTGGCCCGAACCAGTATAAATCTCGTGTCTCTTGTGCTGCGGGTTCGTCGAGCTAGGCTTTGAGATCGCGGTGAGGCTAAGGGCGTGATTAGGTAGGGGGAAATCTTCACGCGCACCCTAGTGTTCGAACCTCAATGGTTTTGCCGGAACCCGAAATCTGACATTTTTTTTAAGATCTTTTGAGAGCCCGGCCTGAGAGTCATAATTGACCTATTTGGCATTGCGTTACTACTCGGCCCATATTCAACGACACCTCACTGGCCCAAACAAGTGTACATCATCGAAAAGACACTGAGCTCAAATTATAACTTGAAAAAGGAGATATACTCTGAACACTGGAGAATGGTGATGCCCTCATTTTGCCCACCAGCAGTTCGAGACAATAAACAGTTCAAAACAACGATATATACAACATTCAAAGACTGACTAGTGACTACTACTGGCATAAACAGCAAGACATGATGGTTCATAAGAAGTCTTGCTACACCACCAACGCACCCATCTGCAGTGCTCAGACTCTCGTGATCCAGACGAGAATGACATTCTGAATAGAGGCAACTATTACATAGTAAGAGTGACATAGACGAGGTTGACCAAATGACAAGGAATATGCATAACAAAAGAGAGAACTGCCCATCCAGAACAAGTTGCAAAGACAACAAGTCATTCGAAGAGGGATGATCCAACACCATCACAATTTGCAGCCCCGGTTCAGCCACCAGTGATCCGGAGACACCAGTACTCCACCCTTTCGACGCAATAGCCCAATCACCTATAAACCTGAAGGCTTGAACCACATCACTGCCTGTCGGACTCGACACATCCAAGGATCAAAGTTAATCCAGATGCCTTTGTCATTCTCACCTTCTTTTGGCTGCACACTGTATCGTTGACAATCAGGGGAGTTTGCTTCCGAACTCCTAGAGCTCGTCGTGTAGGCACAATTTTCCATAGCAAACAGAGCCTCTCTGCCATCATGGTCCTTGCCAACGGTGATCTCCTGGTTAATCGGATAATTGTGTCTGAGAAACAGAGAGTGTGAACCAAGGCTGTTTACCCGCCTCCAACTCAAAAATCATGAAGGCCCCAACAAGCTGGTATCCTGCTTATAGACGTAACAGCCACTGTCCGGATACTCACGTATTTCACGGTGCTTGCATACAGTGGGGTTTTTGCAATATAACTTTTCCGGCTCATGTGTCCGAATGATCATCAGTCTTTTGCCGTCGTCTGATCGAGCGAGGAACCAGTTGTGCTTCCCTATTTTTGGCAAAGGTGGTGTGATTACAAAGGGCAGTAACAGTATGGACACTACATCATATCAAAAAGGACAAGCATTGTTAATGTAAGATCAGCTTTGTTCAGAGTATGAGTAGGATAATGCAAGAAACAACATTGATATGTCCCTGTTGGAACTGGGAGGAAAATACAGGGAAATGTATACTGGGTTCAAAAATATAGAAGTGCCATGCATGGTGTACTCATGTTATCTCACAATCGATTCTTCACAGGAAACTACCATGTCATGCATGTTATGTCCTCACAAACAAATTATTCAAGGAAACTAACAGACCACGCATTGTTATATACACATGTTCTGTGGGTAAAAATTTTGTGAGCATATATTATTCTAGCCATTGAACGCAGAAGGGCGAACATAGGTATGTACACATCGTAAGCATTACAGGATTTCACTACTTCCAAATATAGAGTTCTCCATATGCACATTTACCTCCCTAATGTATGGTTAGATGAAACCAACACTGTGATGCATGTTTCTACATCATGAAAATGAGGAAACTAACATGGGAATTGATACACACTCATATTTAGTAGTATATAGATTACTATAAAATAAGGAGAATATCAATATCTTCCTAACCGTTTGATTATTCAGCGGTACAAATTGGCTGTAATGACATGGTCACAATCGCATGAATTAACTCATTCCAAATATAGCTGGTTTACAGCGTCTCTAATACATTGCCATACTTCTACTCAAATTCTGCTCAAACATGGATATGTCAATCATCACAAAAAGTTCAAACAGTGTCATGGCGTCATCATTAACATCAGACGGAAACAACTTACACGCGCCGTCCCAGCAATACATGGTGCCATCTGCTTTGTCGATCGCGTAGATGATGCCATTGTGTTCAATAGCATCACAGAAGTGTGTATCAGCTTTGACGACGATCCACTGCGAGCTGAGCTGTCTCTAGCTAAAGAAGGCACCGGCGGAAAGATAGGCGAGTCCCTTGTCGAACAAGGAAATTAGCTTGAAGTCTGTGTAATCCGCATGTCGTGTGGGCACTTGGCAGATTACAATCTTTTGCAAAACAAGGTGCATCCAACTGACGACGTAATCTAGACGACTTGGACCGCGACGGTAAAACTATATATCATCCAACGAAGGAAGGATAATCTCATGGGAGGTCTGGAAGTTCACGAGCACCAAATTTTTCCTGTCTTCTCTGACGGCAGCCATCCAGTGGGCGTTCATGCCGACACAGTACATACCTGCAAGAAGTTTCGGGCGATGGTGATCGGATCGAAGTTGAGGGAAATGATGTACGACGACCCACTACATACCTACAAAGAAGTTTCGGTTAATGGAGGTCGGATTGAAGTCGAGGGGCATCATGTACGCCTCCGTATCATGGTGAGCAAATCTCGCAAGACCAGATAGTAGCAAGCAGGGTGTCTTGAAAATCTTAGGCCTCGCTTCGACGATGGACGTGTGCATGCCCCTCGAGCATGCAGCCAGCCGCAAGGCGCTCAACATATCCATACACGAACAACAGAGGTCGAGCACGTCACTGGGGAGATTTCTCCAATCACGGCTCATATGGATGCTGCGCAGTTCGTGTTCGGCCATGGTGGAGTTTGGAAGGTGGGGTTTTCGGGGGCTTGATTTACGGGGGAGAAGGCTCTCGGTGCTGGAGCGGCTAGCGAGGGAATAGTGGTACTGGGGGAGGTGAGCGAGGCGAGGGTACACGGGGGCATAGTGAGATGATGAAGAGTGACCTCAGGATCTCCGGCGAGACAAAGATGGAGATGGAGTGATTCTAGGGGAGAGGGAGACGAGGCGAGGCATGCTATACAATGGCAGTGACAGTGACTACAAAGTGCACGAGGTGAGGCTGACTTTGGTAACCCGAACACGCCGCCTGGACTGGTGTCACCTCGGGCGCAGGATCTTGTCACTTCACTGTGAGGACCGGATGAATAATAGTATTTTGACCATCAAGTGTACCACAGTTGTACTACTACTACTAGTAGGAGTAGTAGGAACATGAGTAGTACTCCCGTTCTAGCATGCCTCTGGGTTCACTTCATCCTCCAGGTATCATCCATATTGCGAGCAGAACCAAATTCTCATGCACGCGGAAGCGCGAAGGACTTTTCTTTTTTGAGGATAACTGCATATTCCTTAACTAGAGAATGTTGTGTCTCCCACACACGCGCCAATATCCATCCAAACCAGCTACGACACATTTAGGAATCATAAAATGTCTCGCCACGTTGATTCGAAAGAGTGAGCTCAACTAGCCAGTGGCACATGTAGCGCTAGAAGGATGGGCACGTACATCGATAGGCCCCACTCCTCAGTCTACCCGTGTAGCCTTTTCGTTTAGTCTACCTAGCCGTCTAATCAATTGCATGCAGGCCACTTCTCCCATTTACTTCTCCACCGGGAACCGATTTTCCTCGGCTTCTTCACTACTCCTTAATCTTTATTTGCATCCAAACCACACTACATTCACATTGTTTTAACCTCTTCACATCCTCCTGGAGTAATTCCGAAGCCCCTATAAATAATCATCTTATTCAGTTAGACTAGCCATCTAATCCTAATTCTCCAAACCATAGCCCTCCGGTCCAGTGGTTCCAAATGGCGAAAGAGATCGAGATGCAGGTTTTTAGCGTCCAACATGTCCTCGTTGAAGGCTCGTTGAGCATATTTGCCATACTCACCGACCACCCAAGGGTTGTTCGGAAGTGGATCAACAATGTATCCAACTCCCTCCAAAAGGTGGAGATGAAGGTCATCGGTCTCGACGCAGAGTACACGGAGCGTGCCACTGGGAAGATCCAACGTGCCGCCATCCTTCAGCTGTGCCTTGAAGATGATGTTTTGGTGTACCACATCATACACACGCCCTCCATACCAGGTGAGCTTCACGATTTCTTGTCTCGGGAGGACATATACTTCTGTGGGGCAGCCATCGCAGGGGACAAACAGAAGTTGGAGCCGTACAACCTTGATTTGAAAAGCGTCGCTGACGTACAAACCAAAATAAAAATTTCTGTAGAAGATTGTGATAAACTGACACCATCCATATTCGACGTAGAAAATTTTGTGCTCGGAACAAATCTTTAGAAGGGTGACGAGACGCTGGCATTAAGGTCGTCTAGATGGGAGAATTATCCCTTGACGTACGAGCGGATAAAATATGCTGCCCTCGATGCCCGTGTGAGTTTCGAGATAGCTGCAAGGTCCAGAGAGCTTGTTGCGAAGTCGTCTCCCACAGAAAATGAGAACAACAACAAGAAGAAGAAGCACCAGTGTCGGATTTCGGGTTCCGGCAAAACCCTTGAGGTTCAAACACTAGGGTGCGCACGAAGATTTCCCCCTACCGAATCACGCCCTGAGCCTCACCGCACTCTCAAAGCTTAGCTCGACGAACTCGCAACACAAGAGACACAAGATTTATACTGGTTCGGGCCACTGTTGTGGTGTAATACCCTACTCTATTGTGGTGGTGGTGGATTGCCTTGGAGGCTGATGATGAACAGTACAAGGGGAAGAACAGCCTCCTGAGGAGAGGTGTTCTTGTGCTTGGTGGGTGTGAGGATGAACCGAATGAGTTCCAGCTCCGTCCCCTCCTACTGTGGTGGCTAGTCCTATTTATAGAGGCCCTGGTCCTCTCCCCAATATTGAGCGGGAAGGGAGCCAACAACGGCCAGTTTGAAGGGGGACAGCTAGTACAAGCTATCCTGACTAAAGGTGGTCTTCGCCTGCCAAAGGCTCTGGTGGTGACGCCGTCTTGGGCTCCACGGTGACCTCCGTCCTGCCGTCCTGCTGGTCTTGGTCTCATTGCACCGATATGGAAACCTTTGCCTGATGCCTCGGTACTCTTCGCCTGCGCTTGCCTCCTTAGCACCAAAGAGGAAATGAGGACACTGCGATTGCTGGCGCCCGCCTGGCGCCCGCTTGGCCTTGATCGTCATGGCTTAAGTCACGGGAAACCTCGCAAGGTACCCCTTGCCTTGATCTCTCCGCCCCTCGCGAGCCAGCCTAGTGAGGCCGTCCCTGAGGAGGTCTTGTGTCATCCGCCTCGCAAGGCTTGGCCCCTCGCGAGGGTCTTGAGCGTTGGATGGTGAAGATGGGTCGTACTGGGCCGCGAGTGGCGCCACGCCGTGGGCCACCGGCAGGCAAGTCTGGGGACCCGCGTTCCCAGAAAGCTGACAGTAGCCCCCGGGCCCAAGGCGCGCTCGGACTTGGCTTCGAGGCGAAGCCAAAGGGCAAGTGCGGAGCACCATGGGCCCCAACAGCCTGCGGCCTTGGGCGACGCGTGGCGATTGATTGGACGTGGGCGCCTCCACTTCCCCATGCAGCCCCGATATCCGCCTGGCTAGGCGGCCACCGTGGTCTACACAGTTTCCCTCTCATTGTTGCGGCGCACTCCCCAATTCTTCCGCTTCCTCAAAGCTCAGCCTCTTCTCCCAATCCGATCTGAGCTCAGTCCTTCCCATCGCCATGGCACCGGATCGAACAGAGAAAGGGAAGAAGCCCCTGTCCTCCGTCGAACCACCTCCGGCCATTAAGCCTGCTGTTGGCCGGTCGCTGGTGCTCAACCGGGAAGCCACCACGCCCCGCGCTCACCACCAGCTTCAACGAGTGGGGAGGGACAGTGGCCTGGCCGGCGTCCCGAGCTCGTGTCGACAGGACAGCCACCAAGGTCCCATTCTTCATCGACGCCCTGTGGGCTGGCCTGGTTCCTCCCTTCTCCGCCTTCTTCATCGTCGTGCTTTCCCATGATCAGATCCATATGCTGCACCTTGATCCCCAATCCGTGGCCCTTCTCGCTGTCTTCGCCTTTGTTTGCGAGGCCATGGTGGGCATTGCTCCTTCCGTGGCCCTTCTCCGCCACTTCTTCTCATTGCACCTGATTGATCCCCGGCAGAGCTCGGGATGCCTGAGCTTCCAGGCCGTGGCGGCGATGGCCGGTTCGGGGATTGACTTCGAGCTTGCGCCGTCCACGAGCGGGTTTCGGACACGATGGGTGTTTGTTGATGTCGGAGTGCTCTGCCCCCTGCTCTCTTCTCCGTCGGCGCCCACCATTCTCAACCCTGGTTGGCACCACGAGAAGCTCGCCGACTCACGCCTTGCCTTCGTCTGGCTCCGGCTGAAGAGGCTGAAGGATCTTGGCGTGACTGCGCCAATGGTGGTGAAGGAGTTCATCCGGCATCGAGTCGCTCCGCTTCAACGCCATTCTCGGCCGATGTGGGCCTTGCTGAACAGCAAGGACCGCATGAGGCTTCAGGAGTCCGGGCTCACTCTCGAAGCGCGACGAACGGTGCTCGAGGTTTTGATGGGCGTCCCGTTGCCAGATGACATGCCGGAAAAGAGTTGTCTTCTGCACCGCTGCTTGAACAAGGTGGAATTCATGGAGCAGATGCCCACTTTTGACGAGTGGGGGCTGCATCCAGTCGGCCTTGTGGGGCCTCGTGAGAACCCCATCATCGTGGTTCCTCTCCATGCTGCCAGCGCCGATCTTCCCCCAAGAGTGGATGCTGGGAGGCAAGCTGCGCTGGAGGCCGGAGGCGCGGGTGCCGAGGTGTTGATGCTGCCTGAGGCTCCTGAGGCATCATCCTCGGGAACCCGTGATCCTTGCCCTGGGGCAGCAGCTGAGGGGGCGATGCAGTCAGCTGCTCCTGAGGCCGAAGCTCCTGAGGCCTCGGCTGGTCGTCGCGAGGCGGAGCCCAGTAGCTCTCTCCAGCCTGGCACTCCTGAGGTCGTCTCCTCGGGTGCTTCTCCAGCCGCGCACCGCGCTGGTAGCCACGTACAACGCTTGGGCCGGTTCCGCGTGGACTTCGCAGCACTCCGTAAGAGGAAGGGGTCTCCAAGCTGCAGCAGTGGTACCGTCCGGCCATTGAATACCTTATCTTTGTAATTCTTCGAGTGTCGCTTCCCTTCCTGATGGTGGCTTTTTAGGATCCCTTCCACCAAGGCCGTGGAGTCTCCTGAGGGGCAACTTCCTCTTGCCTCAACTCCCCCGCTAGTCTTGAGCGCCACAAGATTGCGCGCCGCCCCTGGCGCGGGGTCGGCTAGAGAAGCAAGCCTACCTACAATGCGCCTCGAGCCCGTGCCTTTGCCATCTCTCCGTCGTGGCCTTGCTTGGAGTGCGACAGGCGTGCCAAGGGCTTCTCCTCTGGTTGTGGACGATGGTTGGGTGACTTCAATCCTGGCCTCTTCTTCGAGCAGCGGGCCTTCACCCATCCAGGCTTCGACCGGGGCCTGGATGGTGGTCGGGGAAGCGCCAGCACCCAGCCCCCTGCTGGGAGGGCAGGCGCTGCCCCATGCCCCTTCAGCAACTCCTGCCGTGGGAGATGGGCCTGGCTGCGCATTCGAGCTGGAGCGCGAGCGAAGTGCCGTCCGCCACGAACTTTTTCAGGAGGCGATGGGTGCGATGAGGCGGCTTGGCGGAGAACTTGCAGATGTTGATGCGCGCCTTGAAGCCGAGGGTCTCCAACTGAAGGAGGAGTGGCGTCAACTGAAGGTAGCCATCAACTTCGGGTGCCTTCAGCGCGAGCATGCCAATGCGAAGGCCGAGGCATCCCTGGCGACCTCACACGAGGCTAGCGCCCGAGCCTTGGAGGAGGCCAAGGAGTCCGATTGTCGCCGCGCGGTCGCCGAGGAGCGCAGGTGGGAGCACTTGGCCTTGAACGCCTCCTTGGAGCAGCAGGTGGAGGTGCGCAGGGCTGCCCTGGCATCGATTAAGGGAACACCTGTGAAGAAGAAGAGATCCGGAAGCGCGAGGAGGCACTGACGCTGGAGGCCACGGAGCGCAGCCTTGAACTTTAGAGGTTGGAGACGAGGGAGCGCCAGGTTGCCCAAGCGGAGGATGCCGCTAACGCGCGCGAGGAGAGGATCTAGGAGGAGGTCAACAGCAGGGTGGCGGAGCCTCGTGAGCTTGTATGAGCTGGAGCTGATGCCCGGAGTTTCGTCTTGAGGTCAAGGTTGGCGGAGGCGGAGCAGCGCAAGAAAGCTGCCGCTGCCGCCCTGGTTTTTGTGCAGGCTGAACTGGCCTCTACTCGCGCCGAACTACTCCCACTCCGGCAAAAGGTCACCATAGCCGAGTCCCTCGCGCAAGAGAGAAGGGGGGAAGCGCTCCACCGGCTGACGTTGGAACGTGTAACACCCCGGACACACCCGCCGGTGGTCGTTACTCATGGCGGGATCTAGACTGGCCCCACAGATCAATACTAGTCTTTTCTGCACACTTTGTCCTCACTCGTGCGCACCCGGGAGCAACTTCCCGGTCGGTCACCCATCCTGAAATTACTCCAAGCTGAGCATGCTTAACTTTGGAGTTCTGTCCGAATGGGCTTCCGGAAAAGAAGGAATTCCTTATTGATATGAGTAGTCTATCATCCCTATTAAGCCAGGCTATCACATACACCCCCACTCAGAGGAACCGACGTCCTCGTCGGGCCACAGGAACGTTCCCTCTTGGCACATACGTCTGTGCATTCAGTCCGGTACATGTGCCATGCCGTGTGCCATGACAGGTCACAAACGGCATGAACAACATGACCGCGCACCTGTCCGCAAACATCCGTGTAACCGCGAGGGTCGGCTCTGATACCAACTTGGAACACCCCGGACACACCCGCCGGTGGTCGTTACTCATGGCGGGATCTAGACTGGCCCCACAGATCAATACTAGTCTTTTCTGCACACTTTGTCCTCACTCGTGCGCACCCGGGAGCAACTTCCCGGTCGGTCACCCATCCTGAAATTACTCCAAGCTGAGCACGCTTAACTTTGGAGTTCTGTCCGAATGGGCTTCCGGAAAAGAAGGAATTCCTTATTGATATGAGTAGTCTATCATCCCTATTAAGCCAGGCTATCACATAAGAACGTGAGCACGCCCCCATGCTCCAGGGTCTCAGGAACAGGGCCAACGCGGCACTGAGCCACATCTGCGATGAAAACGTCCCTCATCCACACGCGAACGACTATGCCAGCCACCTCCGCTTCTTCACTGACGTGGTGACGCGCCTGGAGAACCGTTCTGAGAGAGCTCGCCAGCTTGTTGAAGAGAGGAGTCGCGGCCTGCTCGGGCGCGCATTCTCCCGCGTCCTCAGGCATCTTCAAAACACCTACCCCAACTTCGATTTCGACGCCGCCATTGCCCCAGTACCCGAGGCCATCCGGGGTGACCTGGCGTGGTGGGTGGAAGACAATGTGGATGCGCTAGTCAGGGCCTTCGCTTCCGAAGACGACGGGGTGGTGGTTGTGGCAGACGAAGGCGATGTGGTCGACGACGGTGATGGTGGCGCTGGCGACGATGATGGTGATGCCGGCGAGGGCGACAGCGACGCCAGCGACGCGTCCGAAGGCGGCCCAGGGGATGCAGCTAATGACATGTCCGATTGACCCCATGTTTCCCTACTGTCTATCCTGCATGCAAAAGCTCGGGCGCGGCCCTAGAGGTTGTAAGAGCATTTTGGGAGGGGGAGCCCCTCATGTAAACAGATTACTATCTCCATTCCTTAGGCCAAGCTGAATATATGTCTTCATGGACCCGTGAGTCCTGCGGTGAGTCCGCTGTTGTGATTTACCTTAGCCAGGACAGGTCCCGGAATGGCTAGTGAGGTCGCGAGTTTCTGAGGAGCCTGTTGATCCGTCTGAGGAGGCCTCGCGAGAAGCAAGCACTAGTCATGGCATGGCACACGGGTAGTGCTTGCGTGCTATGCCCAGCCCCCGCTCGTGAGGGGCTCGCAGGGAGGAGGCAGCAGGCGCAAACTCTGAATTAAGACAGGAACCAGATCGCAAGAAATAGCACGAACGAGAAAAGGCCCCCCCCCCCCCCGCGCACCAATGAAAATTCAACTCCAACTTAAATCCAAAGCCAGAAAGCAGGGCTATAGAAAAGAAATTAAAAGCAAATGGCCGTGTCTGGCGCCTAGTCTAGTCTTCTTGTCTTCGAGTCTTCTCACCAGCGCGGAGCTAAGTGCTGCCACTAGGACATGGGAGGGAGCCCCCGAGGCCCGAGGGCGGCACTCCGGAGACTCCGGGGCGTGTACAACCCCAATCATTATTACGTGAGAGTGTCACGAGCGGAGACCTTCACAGGCGTGAGCCTTACTTCATATCGCCAGACGAGGGCCCCGCCTTGCGCCACCCTCTACCACCGCTGGGACGACCGGAAACCAGGACGACGCCAAGGGAGGCAAAGGGGACGCCAGCGGCGCCCTCGGCGACCACGGGTCCTCTGCCGGGGGGAAGGCTCTCCAGCGCCTCCCCGGCAGAGGGCCTTCCTCCGGGGAACGCCTTGCTCTGTGCAGCGAGGGGAGGGGCCTTGCTCCCGGCCCCTCTCCTGCAGCCCCCAGTGCGCTCCTCCTGGCGGAAGGGAGGCTGTCGAGCTAGGGCCACCATCCGCCGCTGTGGCCTGATCCTCCTGCGACCCATGGTTAGCGTAAGCTCGCTCCTGAGAGACTAGTGGTACCCTATAGCTGTTGTTGCCGACGCAGTTGGTGAGGCTCCCGTGAGGCTCCTGGAAGGTCTCAGCTTCCAGCGCCTCCTCCTCCCAGCCTGGCTCGAGGAACGAGTTGGGGTCGTCTTCCAGCGCGTACTCTTGGTCCACCATGCGGGGCACGTAGGCCTCCGAGGCCGTCGCCTCGAAGACCTCGCCGTAGTGCCCCACGGTCCATGTCGCCCGGCATAGCGTGCCGCCCTGAGGATGGTAGGGTGGCACCCTGCTGGGGCCGTAGGTGGGAACGCCCATATCCGCGCTTATTGGGGGTGGCGTGGGTGCGATTGGGTGTCCGGTGTTGTTGGTCACGCCGGTGTCGATGAAGCCCAAGGGTGCGCCCGGGGGCACGCGGGCACGACAAGGCCCGCCATACGATCCAGCCGCAGCCTGAGGCGTAAGCAGGGAGCAGAAGGGTGGTGCTCCTGAGGCCGCGGCGTCCCGGAGCTCGGCGACACGCTCCAGCAACGCATCCCGGCCGCTCTCCATTAGCCGGCAGCGCAGCAATTCCCGTGCCACCGTGAGCGCGGCTCTCATGTTTGCTTGTTCCCGCCTGGTGTGCGGCGCCGTGGCCGCAGCGTGGCTTGAGGCCCTGGCGGCCGCCCGCGCCTATCATGGTGTAAGGGCGGATGACACGTGACCGTGCCGCCCGCGCCCCGCGGCGTTTGGCGGTGCACGTGCTGCCTGGGGCGCGGGGTTGAGGTCTTCTTGGGCGGACGGCGCCGCCCGGGCTGGCCAAGCTGCCCAGCGGTCGGCGTTGGTCCTTGGGTCACCGGACATCGGAGTCGCGGAGTGTCGGCGGATCAACCAGCGGGAAGAATCTCCGGCGCACCCCTACCTGGCGCGCCAAATGTCGGATTTCGGGTTCCGGCAAAACCCTTGAGGTTTGAACACTGGGGTGCGCACGAAGATTTCCCCCTACCGAATCACGCCCTCAGCCTCACCGCACTCTCAAAGCTTAGCTCGACGAACTCGCAACACAAGAGACACAAGATTTATACTGGTTCGGGCCACCATTGTGGTGTAATACTCTACTCCAATGTGGTGGTGGTGGATTGCCTTGGAGGTTGATGATGAACAGTACAAGGGGGAGAACAGCCTCCTGAGGAGAGGTGTTCTTGTGCTTAGTGGGTGTGAGGATGAACCGAATGAGTTCCAGCTCCGTCCCCTCCTACTGTGGTGGCTAGTCCTATTTATAGAGGCCTTGGTCCTCTCCCCAAATATTGAGCGGGAAGAGAGCCAACAACGGCCAGTTTGAAGGGGGACAGCTAGTACAAGCTATCCTGACTAAAGGTGGTCTTCGCCTACCAAAGGCTCTGGTGGTGATGCCGTCTTGGGCTCCACGGTGACCTCCGTCCTGCCGTCTTGCTGGTCTTGGTCTGATTGCACCGATATGGAAACGTTTGCCTGATGCCTCGGTACTCTTCGTCTGCGCTTTCCTCCTTAGCACCAAAGAGGAAATGAGGACACTGCGATCTCTGGTGCCCGCCTAGCGCTCGTCTGGCCTTGATCGTCATGGCTTAGGTCACGGGAAACCTCGTGAGGTACCCCTTGCCTTGATCTCTCCGCCCCTCGCGAACCAGCCTGGTGAGGCCGTCCTTGAGGAGGTGTTGTGTCGTCCGCCTCACGAGGCTTGGTCCCTCGCGAGGGTCTTGAGCGTTGGTTGGTGAAGACGGGTCGTACTTGGCCGTGAGTGGAGCCACGCCATGGGCCGCAGGCAGGCAAGTCTGGGGACCCCCATTCCCAGAGCGCCGACAACCAGCAGCAGGGCATTATGGATGGATGAACTATTTCCTCTCTTGTAAAAAAAATTATTCCCTCTCTGTGTATATTGATATAGATGGACTATTTCGATGGTGTCCATGTCTTTGGAACAAGTAGTAGCGTGGGTCCGCTTGACTATAAGGAACTATTTATCCGCCTAGCTTTCTCTACTACTCCTTCCAGTGATCGGTATGCAATGCATGTGTCCGTAGACATGACAGCTTGTCCATGGAAGTTCAACTACGGCGACCATCCCGTTTCATCCACTTCCACTCGTGATTCCCACGACGCCGCTCGAACCCACGACACCATGTCCCCCGACGTGCGCCTCACCCCTCTCGGCCGCACCGCCCCTCTGCCTTTGTGTGCATGACATGTGGGCCAACTGAAATGCGGCGAGCATCAAGTTTCTACCACAACCACACGCGATTCCCATGACGCCACTCGAACCCATGACACCACACGTCCCCCGACCTGCGTCTCACCCCTCTCGGCCCCACTGCCCCTCTGCCTTCGGGAGAATTACATGTGGACCAGCCACCTATCGGGTCCACATGTTATTGACTCAAAGGCAGGTGTCGTAAGGCGCTGAAGCTCGGACCCGAGGGCCTTGAGAGGTAAATGTAGCTCCTACGCTAGGCCTTGTCGTGCTACCGCTGCACGAACTCATGGCAAACTCGAGATTTGTTTCTTTACTATACATGCTCGCAACGATTTAATGGACATTGTAATCTCAACATGTGATGGGGAGCTCTAAATTTGAATTTGAAACTTATAAAACGAAAAAATTCAAACCAAATAAACTGGGAGAGAGGGAGTATAACGTAGGATGTGTCCCATACAAAACAAGTCCCCTGGTTTGTCACCGCGAAGATGCAGTTAGAAAGGAGCACAGCGTCTTCGTACTCGTACGGCAACAAATCGGCCGCAGACAGCACCGTCCACCTTTGACCGCCATGTGCAAGGTTCGTGCTATCTTCTTCAATATCACCGTGGTTCCATCGTACCAATTCAGGTGGTGGCCCGTTGCATGGCTGATCCCAATGTTGGACAAAGGTTCTACGGGAACGGTGTCACCGTTGTAAATGTTGTGCAAATTGATGTTGGTACCCTCCCGTACATATGCAAGCCAATCTCCACTCGCACCGAGCCTAACCTGTGAAACAGTGGCCAGGGGGAGAATTAGGAAATGGACACGGAAGTAGTCTTTAGAATGCATTTACTACATGATCAAACTCATCTTACCTGCTCATCGGACAAAATCTGAGTGCCCCTCAACGTCGGCATCTCAAGGGTCATCAACTTGCAACTACGGCCACGCCGCGCTGGAGAGACCCCCAAGGAAACATCCTCGTGCGTTGCACGGAACATCAAGATGCATTTGTATGAGTAGTTTATCTTGTGAGAGAAAAGGATGAACGAGGGAAGGCCTTATTTGCAAATGTGGAGAGGGGTGTAGGTTTCTTTTTGCAAAATTGCCACATTTTTCTTCCTATCCATCAGAATGTGGAGAGGGATGAACGAGGAAGGAAACTATGGTAAAAAAACAGAGTTGGTGATGATGGGGTGCCTGCCATCCTGCAATATAGGCCATCCGATTTATATCCGACGGATAGGAAGGAAACTATGGCAATTTTGCAAAAAGATACCCACACCCCTCTCCACATTTGCAAATAAGGCCTTCCCTCGTTCATCCTTTTCTCCCACAAGATAAACTACTCATACAAATGCATCTTGATGTTCCGTGCAACGCACGGGCATCTTGCTAGTATAAGAGGGGTGTGGGTATTTTTTTGCAAAATTGCCATAGTTTCCTTCCTATCCGTCAGATATAAATCGGACAGCCTATACTTCAGGATGGCAGGCACACCATCATCAACAACTCTGTTTTATAAGAGTAGAGTAGAGATAGAGATAGAGACTACTACGACCAATGTGCCGGCCCGTGCGTTGCAATGGATCCAAAGTAGTGGAATAATACTTGTTCACGGGCTTGAAATATAAACACTCTAGTTTTGATATACATATATCAGTAAAAGTAAATCACGCTTCACTCAGAATATATTCCTCGGGCTGTTTTGATGGTTTGAAGACAATAGGTTTTAGAAAAATTGGAGCTGTTTTTTTTACATTTTGTAGCATGGCACAGCATCCGGTGCACCTAAGCTTCAGAAAAAAATGAGTTTGGATCGGTGGCACACCCTGCGGCAAGATGCCCATGTGGGCTTCTTCTATAACTAGCAAGATGCCCGTGCATTGCAGGGAACATCAAGATGCATTTTTTACAAAACACCTGTTGTGATTGACCCTTGCAGGAGTAATCCCGTGTGTAAAAACTAATGATATCTCGAGAATTTTATCAGAAAAATGGTATCTTTGGAACAAGTTTTCTCTACTACTGCTCCTTGCAGTGAGCGGTATGCAATGCATGTGTCCACAGACATGACAGGTTGTCCATGGAAGTTGAACCACGGCGACCATCACGTTTCTTGTTTCTACCACTGCCACGCCCACATGTGATTCCCACGACGCCGCTCCAACCCACGGCACGATGTCCCCCGACGTGCGCCTCATTCCTCTCAGCCCCACCGCTCCTCTGCCTTTGTGTGCATGACATGCGGGCCAGCTGAAGTGCGGCGACCATCAACTTTCTAGCACAGCCACACCCGATTTGACGCGGTTTGCCTGCTCTGATCCGTACTCCCGCACCATCGAATTTTCATCCAGCGGCTATGACACATTTCGTCCCGGGCATCAATCCTCAGCTGGAGTACTTCTGTACTACATGTAGTACCCGCCGGTGTGGCCATCTACGCCTCGTAACGCCTCGCGCCCATCTGTGGCACCCTCGCCACGGCCACGCCACCACCGGTCGGTTCATCTCGAACAAGTGAGTCACGAACCACACCACCACCATGAGAATGACATGTGGGCCAGCCGCATTTAAGGTATGCATGTCATTGACTCATAGGCCGATGCACTAAGCCACTGAAGCTCGGTCCAGTGGGCCCCGAGAGGGAAATGTAACTCTTGCGGCAGGCCTTGTGGTGCTCCCGTAGTACGAGCTCGTGCCAAACCCGGATGAGATTTGGTAACCAACTACTAAGCTACATCTGCATTGCACGCATGAGATTTGGTAACCAAATCTCTACTCTCTATATCTATATCTATATCTATATCTATACTCTTATGAAAAACAGAGTTGGTGATGATGGTGTGCCTGCCATCCTGCAATATAGGCCGTCCGATTTATATCTGACGGATAGGAAGGAAACTATGGCAATTTTGCAAAAATATACCCACACCCCTCTCCACATTTCCAAATAAGGCCTTCTCTTGTTCATCCTTTTCCCCCACAACATAAATTACCCATACAAATGCATCTTGATTTTCCGTGCAACGCATGGGCATCTTGCTAGTTATGAATAAATAACACTCTATCAACGAGCCCCATAAGGCAGCAAATTTCTTGGCTTCCATGCTACAGCTAGATCTTCCCCTCGTTTCTATTTTCCAACCCGACGGCGGGCGGGGTGTGGTTTGCCAATAGTCGGTTTGCTCAACGGCGGTCCCACATGAAAGTGAAAATGCTAGGCAACACGCCTTCCCTAGCTATGTGGCGTGCCGGATGGGCCGTGGAGTACTCCCGATTCCCGGCCGTGTGGGGGTGCCATGTGAACGCGGCAGGCCTTTTCCTTTTACTGGCAATGTGCCCGTGCGTTGCGATGGATCCAAAGTAGTAGAATAGTAGTACCTGTTCACAAACTTGAAAGAAATCATTCTTGTTTTGATATACTCCTAATATATTACTTTTCACTCAAAATATATTTCTGAGGCTGTTTTGATGAGGTGAGGGATGGATGTGGTTGATTTCAAGATAATAAGGGGTTTTTCGCAAATTGGAGTAGAGAAGTGGGCTATTGTTGCAAAAATGCCACAACTTACCTCACAGCCGTTAGATGCAGATCTAATGGTCAGAAACAACGTATGGCAGACACACCGCCATCACCAACTGAGTCTTTTATAGGATTAGGAGTAGAGAAAAATGTATAAATTGTAACATTTGGTTCTGCTCCTTGGCACGATCGATAGATAGAAATAACGACTGGAAACGCTAGGGCGGGGTTATTTCTGCCAGATAAGCAGGGTACGTAGTAGCTAGTTTGGTGCATCGTCGGTTTGGTCACATGCAGTCCGACATGTTCTAGTGTTTCTAGCAAGATGCCCGTGCATTGCACGAAGTTGATGGAAAAGGTAAGCACAACTTATAAATTGACGGATGGAGTACTAGTTACAGTGATGCATATAATTAAGCAAAGGGATCGCACATGTCGGTATTGACTGGAACGAGAATGCAATAGCACAATAAGAATTAAGGCCACGATGATGCGATCGCAGTGGTGGTTACAGGAGGCAAGAAGAAAGATGCATCCATCAACGTACGACCTCCTCCTCCTCAACTTAGTGCACCGGGCCACCGACCGGCGGCTAAGGAGCGGCGGCTTTTGTGGCGAGGTCAAGGTGCTTCTCAGCAAAGGCATCCAAGGCTTCCAGCCGGTTGAGGAAGGCCAACGTCGTAGCGTCCTCAATGGCCTTGTAGATACCTACGTACACGATTTGCTTGTACATGTGGATGTGTAGGTCGATGAATTCTTGCAGGGCGAGGCGCCTCGCGGCGAGCGCGACCTCCAGGTGGACATTCTTCGTGGCGTCAGCGGGAAGTCGCAGCGCCACCGGTGCTTGAAAGAGGTTCCAGCCATGGACGACAATTAGGGTGGCAGTCAATGAGGAGCTCGGGCGCGCGGGCTGGAGGAGTACGGCGATGTCGTCCCCGGGCTTCTTGAGGATGGTGAACTTGTTGGTGGTGGCAACGATCATCTGGTCCAACTGAGAGTCGTAGTTGGCGTCGACGGCGGCCATCCACCAGCCAGTCGCGAACACCGTCTGGAGATGATCCTCGGCGCCATGTCGCAGGCTGGCGTCGTGGACCATCTGGCACAGCCGCTTGCCGCTCACGCGCATCACTGCCATGGGTCTGGAGTGAGCACTTTTACGCTTAGTGTAGGAGCTTAGGCAAATGCTTAGGTGCGTACGATGTGGTAGATGCATTGGAATGGAGGGGCGCCTTATATGAGGCAAACTGCGTTGCATTCACATCGTGCAGCCTCTTTTCCCGGTCCTCCTCCCATTACTTCCCTCATGCATGCACGATGATAATTGAAGGAGGATGCATCATTGGTCGTTCAACATTTCGGGAACCGCTACCCTCCCTCGTCTGCATTAAAGCCATATTAGGAACTGTGCCGCCTGCTGTCAAATCGAATAGTACTGTGCCGCCCGCTGCACGCCCGGCTGAACAAGCCTCCTCGCCTCCATCAAACCCCTCCGTTAAACCCGCATGCAAACCGAGAAACCTACTCTGGTCACACGTCCGATCAAGTGCTAAGCTAACGGAATGGGTCAAGTCAATCACATCATTCTCTTAATAATGTGATCCCGTTAATCAAATGACAACTCATGTCTATGGCTAGGAAACATAACCATCTTTGATCAACGAGCTAGTCAAGTAGAGGCATACTAGTGACACTCTGTTTGTCTATGTATTCACACAAGTATTATGTTTCCGGTTAATACAATTCTAGCATGAATAATAAACATTTATCATGAAATAAGGAAATAAATAATAACTTTATTATTGCCTCTAGGGTATATTTCCTTCCATCTCCCACTTGCACTAGAGTCAATAATCTAGATTACACAGTAATGATTCTCACACCCATGGAGCCTTGGTGCTGATCATGTTTTGCTCGTGGAAGAGGCTTAGTCAACGGGTCTGCAACATTCAGATCCGTATGTATCTTGCAAATTTCTATGTCTCCCACCTGGACTAAATCCCGGATGGAATTGAAGCGTCTTTTGATGTGCTTGGTTCTCTTGTGAAATCTGGATTCCTTTGCTAAGGCAATTGCACCAGTATTGTCACAAAAGATTTTCATTGGACCCGATGCACTAGGTATGACACCTAGATCGGATATGAACTCCTTCATCCAGACTCCTTCATTTGCTGCTTCCGAAGCAGCTATGTACTCCGCTTCACACGTAGATCCCGCCACGACGCTTTGTTTAGAACTGCACCAACTGACAGCTCCACCGTTCAATGTAAACACGTATCCGGTTTGCGATTTAGAATCGTCCGGATCAGTGTCAAAGCTTGCATCGACGTAACCATTTATGATGAGCTCTTTGTCACCTCCATAAACGAGAAACATATCCTTAGTCCTTTTTCAGGTATTTCAGGATGTTCTTGACCGCTGTCCAGTGATCCACTCCTGGATTACTTTGGTACCTTCCTGCTAGACTTATGGCAAGGCATACATCAGGTCTGGTACACAGCATTGCATACATGATAGAGCCTATGGCTGAAGCATAGGGAACATCTTTTATCTTCTCTCTATCTTCTGAAGTGGTCGGGCATTGAGTCTTACTCAATTTCACACCTTGTAATACAGGCAAGAACCCTTTCTTTGCTTGATCCATTTTGAACTTTTTCAAAAGTTTGTCAAGGTATGTGCTTTGTGAAAGTCCAATTAAGCATCTTGATCTATCTCTATAAATCTTGATGCCCAATATATATGCAGCTTCACCGAGGTCTTTCAATGAAAAACTCTTGTTCAAGTATCCCTTTATGCTATCCAGAAATTCTATATCATTTCCAATCAGCAATATGTCATCCACATATAATATCAGAAATGCTACAGAGCTCCCACTCACTTTCTTGTAAATACAAGCTTCTCCAAAAGTCTGTATAAAACCAAATGCTTTGATCACACTATCAAAGCGTTTATTCCAACTCCGAGAGGCTTGCACCAGTCCATAAATGGATCGCTGGAGCTTGCACACTTTGTTAGCTTCCTTTGGATCGACAAAACCTTCCGGTTGCATCATATACAACTCTTCTTCCAGAAATCCATTCAGGAATGCAGTTTTGACATCCATTTGCCAAATTTCATAATCATAAAATGCGGCAATTGCTAACATGATTCGGACAGACTGAAGCATCGCTACGGGTGAGAAGGTCTCATCGTAGTCAATCCCTTGAACTTGTCAAAAACCTTTCGCAACAAGTCGAGCTTTATAGATAGTAACATTACCGTCAGCGTCAGTCTTCTTCTTGAAGATCCATTTATTTTCAATGGCTTGCCGATCATCGGGCAAGTCAACCAAAGTCCATACTTTGTTCTCATACATGGATCCCATCTCGGATTTCATGGCCTCAAGCCATTTTGCGGAATCTGGGCTCACCATCGCTTCTTCATAGTTCGTAGGTTCGTCATGGTCTAGTAACATAACCTCCAGAACCGGATTACCCTACCACTCTGGTGCGGATCTTACTCTGGTTGATCTACGAGATTCAGTAATAACTTGATCTGAAGTTTCATGATCATCATCATTAACTTCCTCACTAACTGGCGTAGGTGTCGTAGAAACTGGTTTCTGTGATGAACTACTTTCCAATAGGGGAGCAGGTACAGTTACCTCATCAAGTTCTACTTTCCTCCCACTCACTTCTTTCGAGAGAAACTCCTTCTCCAGAAAATTTCCGAATTTAGCAACAAAAGTTTTGCCTTCGGATCTATGATAGAAGGTGTACCCAACAGTCTCCTTTGGGTATCCTATGAAGACACATTTCTCCGATTTGGGTTCGAGCTTATCAGGTTGAAGTTTTTTCACATAAGCATCGCAGCCCCAAACTTTAAGAAACGACAACTTTGGTTTCTTGCTAAACCACAGTTCATAAGGCGTCGTCTCAACGGATTTTGATGGTGCCCTATTTAACGTGAATGCAGCCGTCTCTAAAGCATAACCCCAAAACGATAGCGGTAAATCAGTAAGAGACATCATAGATCGCACCATATCTAGTAAAGTACGATTACGACGTTCGGACACACCATTACGTTGTGGTGTTCCGGGTGGCATGAGTTGCGAAACTATTCCGCATTTTTTCAAATGTAGACCAAACTCGTAACTCAAATATTCTCCTCCACGATCTGATCCTAGAAACTTTATTTTCTTGTCACGATGATTTTCAACTTCACTCTGAAATTCTTTGAACCTTTCAAATGTTTCAGACTTATGTTTCATTAAGTAGATATACCCATATCTGCTCAAATCATCTGTAAAGGTGAGAAAATAACGATATCCGCCACGAGCCTCAATATTCATCGGACCACATACATCTGTATGTATGATTTCCAACAAATCTGTTGCTCTCTCCATAGTTCCGGAGAACGGTGTTTTAGTCATCGTGCCCATGAGGCACGGTTCGCAAGTACCAAGTGATTCATAATCAAGTGGTTCCAAAAGTCCATCAGTATGGAGTTTCTTCATGCGCTTTACACTGATATGACCTAAACGGCAGTGCCACAAATAAGTTGCACTATCATTATCAACTCTGCATCTTTTGGCTTCAATATTATGAATATGTGTATCACTACTATCGAGATTCAACAAAAATAGACCACTCTTCAAGGGTGCATGACCATAAAAGATATTACTCATATAAATAGAACAACCATTTTTCTCTGATTTAAATGAATAACCGTCTCGCATCAAACAAGATCCAGATATAATGTTCATGCTTAACGCTGGCACCAAATAACAATTATTTAGGTCTAAAACTAATCCCGAAGGTAGATGTAGAGGTAGCGTGCCAACCGCGATCACATCGACTTTGGAACCATTTCCCACGCGCATCGTCACCTCGTCCTTAGCCAATCTTCGCTTAATCCGTAGCCCCTATTTCGAGTTGCAAAAGCAATAGAACCAGTATCAAATACCCAGGTGCTACTGCGAGCATTAGTAAGGTACACATCAATAACATGTATATCACATATACCTTTGTTCACCTTGCCATCCTTCTTATCCGCCAAATACTTGGGGCAGTTCCGCTTCTAGTGACCAGTCTGCTTGCAGTAGAAGCACTCAGTCTCAGGCTTAGGTCCAAACTTGGGTTTCTTCTCCTGAGCAGCAACTTGTTTGCTGTTCTTCTTGATGTTCCCCTTCTTCTTCCCTTTACCCTTTTTCTTGAAACTAGTGGTCTTATTGACCATCAACACTTGATGCTCCTTTTTTGATTTCTACCTCCGCAGCCTTTAGCATTGCGAAGAGCTCGGTAATCGTCTTATCCATCCCTTGCATATTATAGTTCATCACGAAGCTCTTGTAGCTTGGTGGCAGTGATTGAAGAATTCTGTCAATGACGCTATCATCCGGAAGATTAACTCCCAATTGAATCAAGTGATTGTTATACCCAGACATTTTGAGTATATGCTCACTGACAGAACTATTCTCTTCCATCTTGCAGCTGTAGAACTTATTGGAGACTTCATATCTCTCAATCCGGGCATTTGCTTGAAATATTAACTTCAACTACTGGAACATCTCATATGCTCCATGACGTTCAAAACGTTGTTGAAGACCCGGTTCTAAGCCGTAAAGCATGGCACACTGAACTATCGAGTAGTCATCAGCTTTGCTCTGCCAGACGTTTATAACATCTGGTGTTGCTCCTGCAGCAGGCCTAGCACCCAGCGGTGCTTCCAGGACGTAATTCTTCTATGCAGCAATGAGGATAATCCTCAAGTTACGGACCCAGTCCGTGTAATTGCTACCATCATCTTTCAACTTTGCTTTCTCAAGGAACGCATTAAAATTCAACGGAACAACAGCATGGGCCATCTATCTACAATTAACATAGACAAGCAAAATACTATCAGGTACTAAGTTCATGATAAATTCAAGTTCAATTAATCATATTACTTAAGAACTCCCACTTAGATAGACAAACCTCTAATCCTCTAAGTGATCACGTGATCCATATCAACTAAACCATGTCCGATCATCACGTGAGATGGAGTAGTTTCAACGGTGAACATCACTATGTTGATCATATCTACTATATGATTCACGCTCGACCTTTCGGTCTCCGTGTTCCGAGGCCATATCTGTTATATGCTAGGCTCGTCAAGTTTAACCTGAGTATTCCGCATGTGCAACTGTTTTGCACCCGTTGTATTTGAACGTAGAGCCTATCACAGCCGATCATCACGTGGTGTCTCAGCACGAAGAACTTTCGCAACAGTGCATACTCAGGGAGAACACTTATACTTTGATAATTTAGTGAAGGATCATCTTATAATGCTACCATCAATCAAAGCAATATAAGATGCATAAAAGATAAACATCACATGCAATCAATATAAGTGATATGATATGGCCATCATCTTCTTGTGCTTGTGATCTCCATCTCCGAAGCACCATCATGATCACCATCGTCATCGGCGTGACACCTTGATCTCCATCGAAGCATCATTGTCGTCTCCCCAACTATTGCTTCTACGACTATCGCTACCGCTTAGTGATAAAGTAAAACAATTACATGGCGATTGCATTGCATACAATAAAGCGACAACCATATGGCTCCTGCCAGTTGCCGATAACTCGGTTACAAAACATGATCATCTCATACAATAAAATTCAGTATCATGTCTTGACCATATCACATCACAACATGCCCTGCAAAAACAAGTTAGACGTCCTCTACTTTGTTGTTGCAAGTTTTACGTGGCTGCTACGGGCTTAGCAAGAACCGTTCTTACCTACGCATTAAAACCACAACGATAGTTTGTCAAGTTGGTGCTATTTTAACCTTCGCAAGGACCGGGCGTAGCCACACTCGGTTCAACTAAAGTGAGAGAGATAGACACCCGCCGGTCCCCTTTAAGCAACGAGTGCTCGCAACGGTGAAACCAGTCTCGCGTAAGCGTACGCGTAATGTCGGTCCGGGCCGCTTCATCTCACAATACCGTCGAACCAAAGTATGACATGCTGGTAAGTAGTATGACTTATATCGCCCACAACTCACTTGTGTTCTACTCGTGCATAACATCAACGCATAAAACCAGGCTCGGATGCCACTGTTGGGGAACATAGTAATTTCAAAAAAATTCCTACGAACACGCATGTCAACGTACCCTCGTAGACCCTCGTAGACCGAAAGCGGAAGTGTTAACACAACGCGGTTGATGTAGTCGTACGTCTTCATGATCCGACCGATCAAGTACCGAACGTACGACACCTCTGAGTTCAGCACACGTTCAGCTCGATGACGTCCCTCGAACTCCGATCCAGCCGAGTGTTGAGGGAGAGTTTCGTCAGCATGACGGCGTGGTGACGATGATGATGTTCTACCGACGCAGGGCTTCGCCTAAGCACCGCTACGATATTATCGAGGTGTAATATGGTGGAGGGGGGCACCGCACACGGCTAAGAGATCAATAGATCAATTGTTGTGTCTATGGGGTGCCCCCTGCCCCCGTATATAAAGGAGCAAGGGGGAGGCCGGCCATCCCTTGTTGGCGCGCCAGGAGGAGGAGTCCTCCTCCTAGTAGGAGTAGGACTCCCCTCTTTCCTACTCCTACTAGGAGGGGGAAAGGAAGGGGGAGAGGGAGAAGGAAAGGGGGGCGCCGCCCCGCCTCTCCTAGTCCAATTCGGACCAGAGGGGGAGGGGCCGCGCGGCCCCTCCTAGCTGCC